>NW_012143301.1:2890831-2892896 GCF_000956105.1 Propithecus coquereli | reverse complement strand
CCTGATTTGAGCTCCTTTTTTGTTTATTGCACTCAAGGATTTCTCTTTCTTTTTGTGAAGCTTGTCTGTAGTCATTTTTGGTGTTGTGGTTTGCTATTTTACCCAACATTTCCAAGTGTTTTCAGCAGGTTGGGGACACTTCTGCATCATCAGCTCATCAATCAGCCAAATTGCCCAGATTTTCAATTTTATAGACTCTCAAGAACATTTCTACGTACATATAATAATAATAATTGCAGAATTGTCACTGACCTATCATTTTATAGTATCTCAACCATTTCTCTCCCCTTCTCTCACCTATCAAACCTAAGGTGATAGAAGCTCATTGGCTTTTCAACTGGACCACACCTCTTGCAGCTTTTGATACAGAAAACCCTAGAAAATTGTGAACCGGTTCCTGAAAATGATTCTGGAAAAATTCATGCCTCTTTATATTTGCTAAAAGGTAAATTTTTGAAGACCAGTAAAGAGGACTAAAGTAACTCCAGATGCTTTGAAACACTTGTCATACAATTCCAATTCAAAGATTCCAATATTCAGTGAAATTATAACTGCCCTTCATTTGTCTTAACAAGTGACAGAAATGTTATAAGTATTACCTCAACTCAATCTTCACAAACTGCCTTTAAATGTTTACCCCCCTTGACATATGAGGAATCCAAGATTCAAAGAAGTTGATTAAGGTCCCTGAGCTTATTTAGTGAAGCACCTGGGACTTACGGCAGACACCTGTCCTTCCAGGCTCCTGGGGTTTTTGTCTGCCATGGTACCATGCTATTTTTCATCAAATACTTTAGGCTTTCAGTTGTAAATACATAATTATGATGAGGGGGTTTAATCCATCTATTTCTGATGAAAATGCTTCATTTTTTGCTTCAGAAATCATTTTAGGTAAGAGGATTTAATCTTGTTTTATCATGAAAGAAAACCAATATCCCTATTCTATCACTGACAAGCTATGTCAAATATCATAAAACATTCTGATTTCATGTCATTGCTGTGAATTTTAGCCATGGCAAAATGTTAGCCTTTATCTTTAATGAATATGTCGAACTTTTTCAAAATGAAGCACAACTAGCGATAGCAATGTATCTTAATACAGATCTTGCAGGTTTTAGGGGCAATAGATGCATTTGTGCTATGATAATGAGTTTAATAAGAATCTAGTTAAGAAGATTAGGGATTGCAAGACTGACAAAGGCTCACGCTGCAAGATCCCCAGTGTGAAAGTGGGAAGTGATACATGCTAGGGATACAGGACGTTGTTGGCCTTCAGTCTTATCTTTGTTTCCATATAACAAACTGGAGAGAGGACAGTTTAAAACAAGAAAATTTGCATAGACAGAACAACAGGAAAGGTGGAAGCAAAACACTGTGGCAAACAGCTGATGGTGACCGTGGCTGGCAGACCATGTGCAGACTTGCCCCAGGGACACAGCTGGAGGACTCTCTGGGTGACATATTGTACTCAAACTACTATATTCCCTCCTTGCAACTTGGGCCTTGCTCTCAGACAGAGTATATGCCTACAGCTTCCTTTAAGATAAACCCTTTCCCAGGAGACCTCTCATCCTTCATGAGGACAGTAGGTCACCTCCTCCAGATATGTCTGAATCCTGGGACAAGCACAGCTTCAGCCCAAACCGAGACCACATACTGTATATTTAATCTATATCTCCCTATAATTAATACTCTTCATTTTTCTAGACTCTATTAGCAAGGTCATACTCAAGTACTCTCAGAAAGGGGACCAAAGAACTCAACAATTCTGTTCTAGGTCCTGGTAGAGTTCGTGGCCCCAATTGTTTCATTTATGACCCAGTAGAGGGTGAGAAAAATCATGGAATTCCCATGTCTTACTTTTCACAGAGAAGAAAGATTTTTCTGACCTTGTTTAAAGTCTCTCCTGACTACTTCCACTCCCTACCACTCTAGACATTCCTTCTTTTCCTCCACATTAACCGTTTTCAGAAAATCTTTTCCCTAAGCCTCTCACATCAGTTACTCTCCACCCTCAGTGCCCAACCTCAAACTTATACCTAAAAGACTGGTGGTACCAGCACCT
>NW_012143301.1:2887820-2890376 GCF_000956105.1 Propithecus coquereli | reverse complement strand
GCCTGTAGTCCCAGCTACTCGGGAGGCTGAGGCAGAAGGATCGCTTGAGCCCAGGAGTTTGAGGTTGCTGTGAGCTAGGTTGATGCCACGGCACTCTAGCCTGGGCAACAGAGGGAGACTGTGTCTCAAAAAAGAAAAAGAAAAGAAAAGAAAAAGAAAAGAGCTTCCCTATGAGTCCTCGGTTCTCACATTTTGAGATTTATTTTCAATGACTCTGCTGCGTATTAGTATACCCTTTATCACATTACCATTTTGTTTACAATTCTCTAGAGGGTATTCACAAAAAATACTTCAAAAGCTTTAGGAAAGTAAGTGTTCAGATGATCAGAGTGATTGTGGAAAGGAGCTACAGGGTCACCAATGAAAAGTTTGAGATAAATAATTATAATTTTTCTTTCCCTTTTTTCTTCCAACCTAAATTTCTGAACTTCTAGACATTTTCTTAAAATTTCCATTCTGTTAATAAAGTGAACTTTTAGACAATCAAAGAGTTTACTTCATCCTATAAAAAATAAGTACAATTTAATAAAATGGCAATTAAACTATTTTGGTGCTGAGAGTAATTTGCATATTAATTGACAATTTTTATATTCAAGTCTTTTGGCATCATTAATGCTACAAAATATTCTTTAACTCAACACGCACAATAATTACAACAGTTTACCATAATTAGCTGGTTTTAATTGGGAATAAATGATGTGTCTGTTTCTGAACTTGTGCCTTTAGAGCAAAGTCATATCAATAGCCAAGCTATGCAAGAGTTGACACAGCTCAGCTTCAAGCCATAAACACTGCACTAAGGGACTTCGATGGTTTTGAAAAGAGGTTCCAGACAAGTAAATTCATTTCACTCTTAACCTCAGTACCATATGATTTGTCCCAAACTTGCCTAATCAACGAGGTAACTCATTAATGAATCCCACCCTTGAGTCAAGCCCTCAAAGTAACCTCAATCCCCTAGTCAACCCCACCTCCTTTGGTTTTCTCTATATAATTTCTCCATCACCTACTTTCCTAATCCCTCTCCCATATTGTCATCTGCTGCCCACTCTCTTTGGCTCCCATTTTTCTTGCACTTGGATCCCCTCCAAAAGGTGCAAATAAAGTAGTATTCCCTGCCTCATCATTACAGTTTTGTACAGGTCACTGTACAACAAAACTCACAGACCAAAGTATTAGTAATCCGGATTGTTCTCGCACAGTGACTGAAGCATGTGATATTTGAGGATGAGGGTCCTTCTATTTTAGAGAGGGATTTCAGAAGAGAACTTACAGCAATATCAGTACCAGATTGCTGTTTTGGAATTTTATAATTGAAATAAAAGTATTTCTGCTGTCAAAGACCCAAGTTCCAAAATCCTGACTTGGTTGGTGATTATTTTATTTTTCTGATCTTTAGTGTCCTAGTTTGTAAAATAAGGAAATTAGACTATATGGTGGTTTTCAGCTTTAAAATACTATGCCCAAAGGTTAGAATTTATGGATCTTCTATAAATCAAAATGATCTAATGTTTTAAATATTATTCAAGCTCTGTTAAATTTCTAAGAGGCTTTATTCTTTTATTAATCCCACCTCCATCTATATCAATTATGGAAAAGTCATGCCTACACTGAATATATAATTTCATTATGCCTTTTTAGAAACATAATTTCTCCTACCCAAATCAGCACACAGTACTCAAACGGGATGCTTCGTTCTCAGAGCATATCGGCACATATGAAATGACACATATTGTAGCCACTTAATAATCTTTTAAAACAACTGTTCTCTAACACAATAAAGCATAGCTATTCCAGGATTAATCTAAAATCTTAGAGCAAGAGAGCTCATTTTCTTTGTAAGTAAGTCTGTATTTTTGTGGAGCTTGTAGTCAATCAAAACAGGAAAGCATGAAGATTGATTTAGATGTATCTCAGATCAGTGGTTTGCCGAGTATGGTCAATAATCAACTAGCCCATACCTCTATAGGTTCTTCAAGTAATGGGTTGACAAGCACAAGCCAGCAGGCAAACAGGTTAAATTGTACCTCTAATCAAAGATTTAAACCAAAAGCTTCACAATACAATCAAATTTAGAGTCTGCAATCAGTAATACTAGAAAGTCATATTTGATATTCAGATGAAATAAGATCCTTGGTTAGAAAAGTTAATTAGCATACAAAGAAGATAATCTGCATTAAAAATGATACTTATTTTTTGTCTGGAGTGATGAGATCTTACGGGTCTTAGATACGATTAAAAATTCATATCTACATTTCTAGCTAAGAATCTGTTTTCTAGGCTGTCATAACATTAACACCATTTCTTGCTCCGAGGAAACAGATTTGTAATAAGAAAGTATAATTGCTTGATTTATAGACCCAATCTTGAATTACATAAGGGAAACCACTCAACTTCATTATTTCACTGTGCTGAGCGATTAAGTGGTTTGATAGCATAAAACAATACTTTAAGCATTAAAAGTGTATGGCAGAGCAATCAATAGAGTTATTTAAAGAATGGACTTTATTATTTGGTATATATTCCTTAATTTGATATTTTGTTATAAATAAAGGA
>NW_012143301.1:2885405-2887770 GCF_000956105.1 Propithecus coquereli | reverse complement strand
TGATTTGAGGAAAATTACAATCTTTAGTGCATCTATACTAGAAAACAAAAGGCTGAAAATCAATGATTGAAGTATTCACCTAAAGAAGATAGAAAAATAATAGTAAATTAGACCCCCTAGAAAGAAAGAATAACAAAGATGCAAAGAGAAACTGAGTCAGGAAAAAACAGGCAATGAAGATTGACAAAAATCCAAAGTTGTTCCTTGCAAAGACAAATAAACTGTATAACCCTTAGCAAAACTAATCAAGAAACAAAAAAAAAAAACAGGAAAGGTGCATATTACCAATATAAAAGATAAAAAAGGAACATCACCATATATCCTAGATATATTAAAAAGATAAAGACATTTATGAACTTCATGCTAATGAATTTGAAAATTTAGATTAAATGGATCAATTCCTAGAAAAATACATTTTATAAAAGCTGACAAAAAACATATAATTAGAATAATCGTGTACCATTAATAATTTTGAATCCATAATTAAAATTTCAAAGAAAATTCCAGGTCCATATGTGTTCATTAGTGGATTTCCCCAAACATATAAGAAAGAAATAACTCCAAACTTGCACACTCTATTCCAAAGAATAGAAGAAAGAGCGCTTTCCATCTCATTTTACACAACCAAAACACCCTGATAAGTACGTTATGAAAAAGGAAACTTCTTAATTTAATAAAGTCCCATTTACTTATTTTTGTTGTTGCTGTGATTGCCATTGGGGTCTTCTTCATAAATTCTTTGCCTAGGCCAATGTCTAGAAGAGTTTATCCTACTATATTTTCTTCTACAATTCTTATGATTTCATGCCTTACATTTAAGTCTTTTATCCATCTTGAATTAATTTTTGTGAGTGGTGAGAGATATGGATCCTGTTTCATTCTTCTGCATGTGGTTATCCAATTTTCCCAGCACCATTTATTGAATAGGGCTTCTTTTCTCCAGTGTATATTGTTGTCTGCTTTGATAAAATTAAAAAGCTTCTGCACATTCAAGGAAATAATCAACAGAGCAAATATACAACCTACAGAATGGGAGAAAATATTCACAAGCTATTCATCTGATAAAGGACTGAAAACCAAAATCTATAAAGAACTCAAGCAAATCAGCAAGAAAAAAAATCAAACAACCCCATCAAAAAGTGGGCAAAAACATGAACAGAAGCTTTTCAGAAGATAGACAAATGGCAAATAAACATATGAAAAAATGCTCAATGTTACTAATCATCAGGGAAATGCAAATTAAAACCACAATGAGGTACCACCTTACCCCCTGTTAGAGTGGCTTTTATTAAAAAGTCCAAAAACAACAGATGTTGGCATGGATGTAGAGAGAAAGAAACACTTATACACTGTTGGTGGGACTTCGAATTAGTATAACCTCTATGGAAAACAATATGGAGATACCTTAAAGAACTAAAAGTAGACCTACTATTCAATCCAGCAACCCACTACTGGGTATTTACCCAAAGGAAAAGAAGTCATTCCATCAAAAAGACAACTGCAGTGAATGTTTATTACAGCAAAATTTACAATTACAAAGATGCGGAATCAACCCAAGTGTCCATCAACTCGTGAGTAGATTAACAACTAGTGGCATAGTAAATGTATTTCCTTCCTGTCTGTATACAAAATCTCTTAGTTTTCTATTTCACTAGGTTTTTTCTTGGCATATTCTTTAAATGCACCCTCATTCACAGGAGTCCCCTGCAGCTAAAATACTTAACGATGACGGATCTTTTTAGTTGGTTTGTCAGACATGATTACCAAGCCAAGTCTCAGAGTTTTTTGTCAACACAAGTCAATTCTATGTCAGAAAAATAAAATATATTTAATTCCTTCCACTGTTATAATGGAGGAAAGCTGAGCATAAACATGGATTTCTCCCTAACAGAAGTGGGAGAAAGCTCTCTTTGTCTTCTTCCTCTAGTCTCCCCTCAAAAAAGCCTTAAGTTTTATACAGAGCTGCAAGAATCAATAGTCTAGAAACAGTAATCCCTTCTGGGTTATTTTTTCTTTACAAGGAGTTCAGAAAAGCTGTTTTAGTAAAGATGGTAGAATTTCTGTTGTGGGCCACATCCATCTCTTTACTCTTTGAAGGCTGTGTCCAAAATTTTAATCTAAGGCAACTCTGTGATAGCACCTGGGCTAGAGGCAGAAGCTCTCCTCCAATTATTTCAAATTGTCTAGGTGGTAAATCTATTGAAGTTCATGATAACCACAGAGATCATCTTGGTAATAAAGAGTTTACTATATTTACACATGAAACCCAGCTCACATGACCTTGGCAGAATTGCTTAACATCCCTATCCTTCAGTTTCTTTCTCTATAAAATGAGCATAATATTATTACACATTTTATAGAGTTG
>NW_012143301.1:2871045-2882430 GCF_000956105.1 Propithecus coquereli | reverse complement strand
AAATTTCCAGTTTAATTTTTCTCTGTGAGCTAGAATCCTCAAATTAATTTTCAATACATTCAATGCTTGAAGATTATAATATATCTGACAATTTTTCTGAAGAAGTTAAGGTCTTGACCTCAAGTTTTTTTTTTATCCATTTACATATGGCCTGAGATGGTCTTTTTAGAGTAAAATGTTGATTAAAAATAACCAAAGCATAAAGATTCAATTCCATCCATTCATATTGAGGCTACAGCTTCTCTCATTTGTAAAATTAAGTCAGACACTCAACAAGATCTATTTGGCCTACATTACATGTACCATCTTGAGCACAATGTAAGAATTATTCATTAACTTACTCTTTCAAATATTTAAATCTCTGAGCAGAGACAGATTCTACTTCATGTCCTCCAAGGGAACAGAAATAAATAATAGCAAGACCTCAGATGCACATAAAAAATTTTAAATATATATACTAAATATAAACAATTATTTGACATATCTGATCAAAGTTACTTACAAAAGATAGTAAAATGATACTTATTACCATAATTTGTGATTTTTGAAATGGGAGAGTAGAATTTAGAAAATTCAATAAAGCATAAATAGAAAATTCTGTAGTTTTACAAGATTTAGGAACTCACATTTTGCTTGCATTGTTTATTTCAGATTCTATGCTACCATATACTTAAATTACTAACAAAGTAGTAGTATGATGTTAATGATGCATAAGTTTTTTGGTAGCTTTTAAGAGGATCTTACTTTTTAATAAAGCATAGTAAGTATTCAATAATTATACATTGGATTTTTTTTAAGGGAACAAACCAAAACCACACCAGCTCCTGGGAATTATCAGGCTAACTGCTGCAGTTCAAGGTCAGTGCTTAGACATTTAAGGGAGTGAGATTTTACCACATTGTGACAGAGTGAGCAGTGTGTGTGACTAACGTGTAATAACAGGTCTTCCATTCCCCCTCCTACTAATAAAATACAAAGGAGACTTCAGGACACAAATCTTACTAGGAGAATATGTATTCTTCAGACTATTTTCCCATGTGTGGGTTGTGACCCTCTCAACAAAGATTTACAGAGCAAGTAGAGACCTGGTGCCCTGGAAAGACTGTCACCTTAACTCCTCTCTTCCCCTGGTCCCTTCCTCCCTAAGAGACATCTTAGGAGACAACACATGTAGCTGGCCCCAGAGCCTGGGTTAGAATCTCCACTCTACCATTTCTAGAAGTAATGGCTTTATATATATTAATTTTGCTTAGGCTAATTTTCATGATCTGTAAAATGGGAATAGTTTTCTCAGCATTAGAGTAAGAAAGATAAGGCATGTGAAACTCTTCACAGAGTAATTTGGACTCTATTAAGAATAAGAAAGTAGTGTGAGAAATAAGAAATTGCTGGCTAGAACTGATGGCTTTCAGATGTAAACCTGCATGCATATCAGATGTCAAGAGTACACAAGTACAATGAAATGGTGCTGATTAGAAATCCAAATGTAGATCATTTTCAGGGGCATAGCTTTCAACTGTGCTTTAAAACTTGGTAGCCATTCACAACAGTGAGATCCCAAAAGAAAACTTGATAAATAACTCTCATGATCAAGACTATAATACAGAGGAAATGTGCAATTATAAATTCCATGTGAAATGATCACTTCTCCTGACCTAGTCATTTTTGTCATGCAGATATAACAGGCATCACGATGAAATACCACCTCTTTGATGTGGTTTGGGAAAATTGTGCCCAAAATGTATGTTGATATAAAAGGATGCCAAATACTAGATGCTATTAGTAACCTTAAATCTCCTTCAGAATTTCAATGTCCAGGTTTATATGCCCTTCAAATAAGGATTGGGAAGTTAGCATTTCTGTAGAATTTTATTTCTTTCATGGGAAAAAACACATAAAAGCTGGGTTACATCGTGAGGTGAAACAGATTTGAGGTTGGGGAGAATAGTCAATTAGGCCCTTGCACTAGTTATTTTGCTCTCTACTAAAGTGTCAGTCAGTGAGGTTATTGACAGAAAGAACTAAGTTCATTGTCATATACCACAGGAGTTTTTTTAAATGTATTGTTAGCACAGATCTTTAAGTGCTATCCCCAATAAAATAGTATTATAATAAAGCATTGCAGTTCAGTTGGCTTGCTCCAACAGAGAATATATCCAAGGATTATAGAAAATCATGTGTCTGGGATTTTTTGGCATTCCATCAGTCCATATTAATTCTTCTATCATGATCAGGAGGCCTGTTATAGAATAAAAACAATGGTTGCAAGCATTTGAATAGTTTGTTCAGGTGAAAATATTTGATTCTATTTCTACAGAAAAGAGATCTAAATACCCTATGCCATCAATCATTTTTGATCTTCCATTTTCATCATGGTTTATTGTTTTTACTTTTTTAAATGTAGTTTATTGTTTTTAAAGTCATAATATAGTCAGTGGACTTTCCAAAGTGATGACTACAATCTTCCAGTCCTTTGGGCTATTTTGAAATTTTAGCCCTTTACACATCGTCAATTCAAAACCATGGTTTGAATCAAAAAACGTAGATGACTAGGCAAAACTTATTTTTTCTACTTTGTTAATTCAGTTGGTCAATGTGGTAAGCAAAATAATGCCCATATCAAGATAGCTATGTCTCAATCCCCAGCACCTGTGAACATATTATGTTACCTAGCAAAGGGGATATAAAGTTGCAGATATTGAGGTTGCTAATCAGCTGACCTTGAGATGAGATTAGCCTGGATTGCCCAGGTGGGCCCAATGTAATCGCAAGCGTCCTTAAGTGGGAAAGGGAGGCAGAAGAGAGAAAATCAGAGAGAGGGCAGTATGAAAGGACTCAGCCTGGTGTTGCTGACTGTATAGAGAAGAAAGCCACAAGCCAAGGAATGTAGGTGGCTTCTAGAAGCTGGAAAAGGCAAGGAAATGGAATCAGCCCTAGAAAGTCCAGAAGGAACCCATCCCTGCCAACACTTTGATTTTAGCCCGGTGAGACCCATTTTAGACTTCTGACCTCCAGGAATTTAAGGTAATAAATTATGTTGTTTTGATATACTAAATTTGTGGTAATTTGTAATAGCAACAACAGTAAATTAATACAGTCATCAAATATTTATTGAGCATCTACTCTGGGCCCAGGGAAGTGGGTCTCTTGGGGACTCTGTCCCCAAAACTGTAGGGACAGTTTTGTGAGTAGGATCTCTAATAAAAGGCTGTGGGGCCTGAAAAGAAATTAAAGACATCTCTAGGAGACACCATTAAGGTCTGGGGCTCATCGTCATTAAAGTCCTTCTTATCTGTATTTATCTTCCTAATGCTCTCAGGAATTGCTTTTCTCTTTCAGAAAATGGGCATTTTCTGCAAATAATTTTTTTCCTCTGGAAATACTTGTCTTTACCAAAGTAAATGAAGTTAAAAATGTGGGATTTTAGGTATGTAAGTAATTAGACTCGGTCTTTTGTTCTGTAGCATCTTTTAAATGATTATAAAATTGATTTTGTGCCATTCAATAGCATTTTATTTTTACTTTGAAGAATCAGATAAAGTATGTTCCCACAGAATTTTAATCATCCTGGTTTCCTTTCACCTTGCACCCTGGAAATCTGAGATGAACTTCCCTGACAGCTCACAGGTACTCCAATGAATGAGGAATGCTCTACCTCTGAGCCAAGGAAAATGTTTATGGAAATTGCAGGAAAGGCTAAAGACTCATAGGAAGCTGACAGAAGCAGGATCTTATGAAACACAAAATATAGCACATGAAAAAGGTAAAAACCATCTTAACTCATCATGTAATTCAGTCATATTTTCCCTTAAGCTTTATTTTTATGTCCTATTATAAACCTGGCCTAACATGTCTTTACTTATAATTGTGTTTGCCTGGGAATTCATTATGTTTTTTGGTTCATTTCTCTTGCACTTTTTCCTCTTTTTTCCCTTTTTGGGTTTATTTTTAAAAGATAGAAATTGTTTAAGAAACATGTTCTGACAGTAGGATGTAGTAGAAAGAACACTTGTTTGGGAACCAGAAAACCTCAGTGACAATATGGCACGATAACTTACTAGCTGAGAAACCTTAGGCAAGTTCCTCAAATGACTTCCACCTCAATTACTTCCTCTATAAAGTAGGCTTTTTGCAGGGTTGTTGTAAGAATGATATGAAATACAATATATAAATACCCATGACAAATGGGAGAAAATATTTGTAAATCATGTCTCTGACAAGGGCTTAATATTAGAATATATAAAGAACTCCTACAACTCAACAACAAACTCAATCCAAAAATGGGCAAAGAACTTGTATAGACATTTCTCCAAAGATGCTATACAGATGGCTAACAAACAAGAAAAGATATTCAACATTACTGATCATTAGGGAAATGCAAATCAAAACCACAATGAGATACCAGCTCACATTGATTAGGATGACTACTGCCTTAGTTCATTTGTGCTGCTATAACAAAATATCATAGATTGTATAATTTATAAAGAACGAAAATTTATTTCTTACAGTTCTGAAGGCTGGTTAAGTCTAAGATCAAGGTGCGTTGATCTCTGGTGAGAGCCTGGTCTCTTTGCTTCCAAGATGGCACCTTGTTGCTGCATCCTTTGGAGGAGATGGACACTGTGTCCTCACATGGCAGAAAGTAGATGGGCAAAAGAGCCTAAGCTAGTTTCCTCTTACCCTTTTACAAGGTGCTAGCGCATTCAAGAGGGCAGAGTTCTTATGACTTAACCACTTCCCAAAAGGCCCTACCTCTTAATACTACCACAACAGCGACTAAGTTTCAACATGAATTTTGGAGGGGACACATTCAATTCAAATCATACATAGCAGCCGCTAACAAAAAAAAAACACAAAACAAACCAGAAATACATATTGGAGAGGATATGGAGAAATTGGGACCCTGTGCACTGCTGATGGGAACATAAAATGATGTGGCCACTATGGAACACTGTGGCAATTTCTTAAAAATTAAATATGGAATTACTATATAATCTAGCAGTTCTACTTCTGTGTATATATCCAAAGGAGTTAAAAGCAGGGTCTCAAGGAAATAGTGCACACCCATGTTGATAACAGCATTATGCACAATAGCCAAAAAGTGGAAGCAACCCAAGTGTCCCTCAATGGATGCATGGATAAACACAATTTAGTACATATGTATGATGAGATATTATTAAACCTTAAAAAAGAAGGAAATTCTGACACATGCTACAACATAGATGAAGCTTGAGGACATTATGCTAAGTGAAATAAGTCAATCACAAAAAGACAGATTCTGTGTGATTTCATATATATGAAACGTCTAAAATAGTCAAATTCATAGAAAGAGAAAGCAGGATGGCGGTTGCCAGGGGCTGGTGGGAAGGAGAAACAGGAAGTTGTTTAATGGATATCGAGTTTCAATTTGGAAAGATGAAAAAGTTGTGGAGATTGATCGCACAGCAGTGTAAATATACTTAACACTACCGAACACTACTTAATCACTTAAAAATGATTAAGATGGCCAATTTTGTGGTATGTGTATTTTGCCACAATTTTTAAAAATTCATAACATTTAGGAGGTACTGAATAAATAGTGGGTGGGTGGAAGGGTGGATGATATCTTATGTGGCAGTGAAAAGATACATTCAGGTAACCTGGTCCTACCCTACTAATTGTGTGACCTTCACATGCTCAGAAACTCAGCTCTCTTGTCTCCAAAAGAGAAATGAAAATACCCTCCTCATAGGCTGATTGTGAGGCTTGTTGAAGCCATGTATGTGAAGGCATGGCAACTTGCATAATTTGAGTTGAATAGGAATCTATGTAATAAATGATTATAATTATTTGGTGCACACACACACACACACACACACACACATGCATACACACAACAGCCTTTTCACCCAAGGTTAAATTTTTCCATATGTATCACCTCTACTGTCAATATCTGATCGGAACCCAGAATTCTAAATCACAATTTGAGAATGGCTTATAAATACAGAGAAGTCTTAGCATGCTCAGTAGTTTTTAATATTTCACAAATGATTATGAAACCATCTCACAATGTAAAAAGACATAAATCTCTCCCTCCACTGTAGGACACTAGTCTTAGTTGTTTTTTTGCCTATTATTCGTCACCTATCTTCTGTGGAATTTTAAAGTAAATGTGTCTTCCAATTTGTGGTGGGAGTACAAACCCAGATCTGATCTCTCGTGGCGCTAGGAAGGAATTAAGCTTTTCTCCTTTGCTTAATGTGAAGTGCAGCTCATGTATCAAGCAATAATTCCACTTTGTTTTTCTTGCCTTTCTTCTAGGAAAAATAGGAAATTAAACTTATCCCGCAAAGCAACTGGGTATTGATAAAGTAGCACTTTGTCTCATTAAGAGGTAGTTTAGGGCTCATTTCATTCTACTCGATGACCATTGCTGATGCAAAAGAGGGTAAGTCCTGTCACTTCCTGGGGCTGCTGCTTGGTTCACAGGACCTGGAAATCTCCCTGCTTCTCGGCTGCCTCGGGTGATGTGAACCCAAGGACATGCAATGCACTTCGTCATCATTGATATCGAGAATGTGTCAAGTCCTGTCTGTAAGTACCAGCTTGTTTTGTTGTTTTAAATCCAACACTCAGCCTTGGAGAAAACAGCCTTGAAAGACCTGCCTGAAGAATCCTCACTTTTGTTTAAACAGCCAGATAACCTTTTTGGTGCGCACTTGGGAAGATGGAGTCTGTGTCTATCCTCAATATCTGCTTTCAGAGAAGAGAGAGAACGGAGCCTCTATTGAAGGAATGAAAAACATAGCTCAATTGAGTCGAAATGCTGTTTTAGGAACAGTCGTCCTGTAACACAACTCAAAAGCCTCCTGCTCAGACCCTGCATTCATTCCCAGACAGGACTGTCTCCTGCTGAGCTCTCGTGTGTACACTGTAGATAAAGGAACTTAGCTCAGCTCATGACTTGCACTTAAAAGCTGCCCACGATTTGTCTGCACGTCCCACTTCAACAACCAGGCTGAGAGCAGAAAGCAGCAACACAAGGCAGTAGCATTTTTAACGGAAATTTGAAATTCGTGGGGGAAACAGAATAAGTGCAGGGTAAAGACAGAGCCAAAGGAAGTGAGGAAAAGTTGCAGCATCGACTATACTGGACCCAAACCCTCGGTCCCCTCCTATTTCAGCCCCTTTCGGAAACAAATGCTTACACCTATAATTGAATATTTGCCCAATTGCTTTAAACTCCGAGCCCTGGGTCCCCTCCTAATTCAGCCCCTTTTGGAAAAAAATGCTTACACCTATAATTAAATATTTGCCCAATTGCTTTAAACTCCAATTTCACAGCCCACAGAGCTGCTGTGTCAATCCTGTGAACTTTGACTTCACTAGAACAAGGCTCCTGAGCTCCCCCCACTTCTAACTCCTCCACTGTGTCCCCTCCTAGATCCCCACCTTCCAGGTCCCCCACCTCCCACCCTCTCACCAGCACCCCTGCTGGTCAGGTGGTCTTAGGAAAACTAACCGTAGGCCCCTACTGTTGGGGAGGGGTGACCAGTGCTTATTATACATTTATTCATCAAATATTTATTGATAGTTTATTTTGTGCCAGGGACTGTTAGAGATTCTGGAGATCTAGAAATAAAAAGGTAGTCAAAAATCCTTTTCTCCTGGAGCTTACGTCTAATGAGATAGACAGTACATACCACATTAGATGATCATGAATGCAACAGAAAAAGTACAACTGGGAAGTGAGAAAAGTATTGCTGTGGGCTGGCTGCAATTTAAGATCAGTTAGTCAGAGGAGATGTCTTTAAAGGGTGACATTTGAGTAAAATCTTAAAAGAGGCATGAGCCAGGAAGTTGTGTAGGGAAAGAGCATTCCTGAGGGAGCATCAAAGTGCAACAGTCCTGAGGCCTGACTTGTTTAAGTAGCAACGAAGAGGACGGAACGAGTGAAAGGGAGATTTGGTGGAGATGAAGCCAGAGAGATAAGAAGGACTCATCACGTAGGCCCCTGCTGGCAGGTTTGCTTTGTAAGATGGAGAGCTATTAGGGGATGCTGAGCAAAGAACTAGTACAACTTAACTTATATTTTTAATAGGTCTGGAATGGAGGCTCATTTTCACTGATGAGCTTATTTCATTGCCTATTCCCATGAAGTGCCTGATGAAGGTAAACAGGAAAATGATGAGGAACTAGACGAATGGGAGGAGTTTTTAGGTGGAGAAATGCTCTTATGGTTGAGAGATAACGAGGGCACTGGGAGTCATCCAACACTGAGTCAGTGCTGTTGATGTCCAATTGTTTGAGAAACAAACTTCAGGTGGGGCATAGTGGCTCATGCCTGTAATGCCAGCACTCCGGGAGGCTGAGTCAGGAGCCTCACTTGAGTCCAGGAGTTTGAGACCAGCCTGAGCAACACAGTAAGACCCTGTCTCTACAAAACAGTTGAAAAAAAAAAAAATTAGCCAGGTGTGGTGACACACACCTGTGGTACCAGCTTTTCGGGAGACTGAGTGGAAGGATTGTTTGAGCCCAGGAGTTGGAGGTTACAGTGAGCTATGATCACACCACTGCGCTCCAGCCTGGGTGACAGAGCAAAACAACATTGTAAGCAGGAATCTGAGTCTCAAGAGAAGAAAATTCTCTGTTTCAACACCTGGCTGCTCTGACCCATCTTAAAAGAGCTTCATGTGTGAGAGCCCCATGAGTCCTTCGGTGTTAAATCCCAAGGAGGATACTTGATCCCTTCTATGTGGTTTTTCTATAACATGTGTGACTGTTGACCTCTCCCTTCTTGAAATTCTTCTTTGTCCTTCATTCACTTTTAGGGACACCACCCTTCTCCAGTAGTCCTCCTCTCTCCAGCACCAGGCCTTCTCTGGACCCTTTATGGCCCCTCTGTGCTTTGTTCAATTTTCCAGAGTAAACTTCAGCTCTTTCCTCTCACTCTAGCTAAACTCATTCTTTCCCACGGCTTCAATCACCATTGGTATTTGGATGTTTACTCCACTCGAATATTCCATACTCTCTCAAAGCCAGCATATCCAAAATTTAGTTGCCATAATTATTCCTTCTCTTATTCTCTTCTCTTTATATTTGTTGATTCTTATCCTTCAAAATTCATATTATAGTATCTGGAAAGTCTTCCCTGGACGCCCACCTCCAGCTGTCCACAACCTGGCCTAGGACCCTCTATTCCAACTCTAACAGCTTTTACTCCATACTTACCTCCACCATTAGTCACACTGATGGGTAATTATGTGAGTAGATGAAAAAAATATTGTATTTTAACAACCATTTGATGGGGCTGTAGAATTCTTCTGGAGTGCAGAGAGAACTGATTTTTCATTTAGGAAAAATAAGGCTTTTGTTATGAAAATTTGTCTGTAAAGAAATATAGTACTCTGCTTAATAAAGTAACAGGATACCTTTCTGAAGCAGAATTTTGTTTTTAATACTAAGGAATTGCAGGAAACGTGGCCAGTGTTCCCTGCAAAAAACTGGGTCCCTTTGGTAGAGTTGCAAGGGATAAGAAAATAATAGAGAGAAATGGAAAATGGAGGAAATAAAAGAATACACTGAGACAAAGATATAGTTTTATAAGTTTATAAAGATTATAGGCAAAGCGGGAGCTCAGGGGGCTTAGACTTCTCCGTTGGTCTCAAAAGCCCCGAATGAGGTCTTACATGGTAACTTATAGGAAATAGTGAACAAATGTCAGGGGTAACAGATTTACATAACAACAGGTAGTTCCTCTCAGGTTAACAGATTTTCAAAAGACTTTTACAGAAGGCTTCTACAGATTCTTTAACTAATTCTATTTACGTGAGCAAAGGGTTACAAAGTCTTTCAAAGGTTAATTTCTAAATTCTAAGGTAAGTTTATCATTTAAACAGAGGGGTTAAACAGAGATATGTAGGCTCCATGTTTATTAGGTTATTGTGAATGGAGACAGGTAGTCTAGAGTGGTTTAAACAAAAGCTTTGCTTTTAGCCATTCGGGAAGGTGTCGTTTCTGGGAAGCTGTTTGTTCCGGAGGGCACTCCATTGTCAGCTCTCAGCCTATAGTTTTTAACAGATTCACTTGTGCTTTACAAAGCAAATCCAATTCTTTAGGTCTGAGAAACGCGGCGCCTCATGGGATACAGCCACTACTGCCTTTCAGAGACACCCTTCTGAGTGTAACAGCATTTGAAATGCAAACCAACACGTTCACATATTCTTTCAGGGCAAAGCTCTGTAAAACTCTTAAGACAAATCCTGTCCCAAAACACGTTTAATATTAATTCATGGAGTGACAAGGAATGTTTTGCTTTTCCTCAGCAACCTAGAAGAATACAGGAAAAGCTAGGAGTTTGGAGTCCTGGGGAAGTGAGGAAAAAAAAGGAAAGGAATTCAATTCTGAGGAAGGAGCTATAGCAACATGGTAACAGGTCAGGACCCAGAAGAGAAGTGACCAAGAAGGGGGACGCTCTGTGAAGGTGGCTTGGAGACTTTAGACCCAAAAGTGTTGTCTTATCATCTGTGCTGTAATTCCTCTCTATTGTCACTAAACCTTTAGTGAAAATATTTTATATACAATGGCCTTGTGCTGGTGGTCTTTGGGAAGAAATGAGAAGAGGTTTTGATGCCAACTTTGCTAGTCCACAAGATATGCTTGTAGTAGCAAGGGGATGGAAGACACTGGGTTGGTCACCCAGGAATAGCGTAATGGTTCACCATCCCAGAGTGATACTGGGAAGATAACCACTGGGGGATGGAAAGTGGGGTTATGGCAAACTCATAGAGAACTGTACGGAATGTAGAGTCATAGTACAGAATGCTTTGATCTTTGGGAATATAATCAAATATTAGGACACTGTGATTTGACTTCTATAGAGTGTATAATATTTGTTGATTTCTCCACCTTTTAAAATGAGGTGTCCATTTCAAAAAAAAGTTTGGTAGTTGATGCTAATTTCCTGACCTCTCCATCCAGAAGAGAAATTTCCCTGAATTTTGTGCAAAGCTTAGTCTCTGATCCATGGCATTCTATATGAACACATCAAAGGAATAAACATATTAAATTTATTTTAAGACTATCTTAATCTATCAGTTATATAGAAATGAATAAAGCGGTAAGGAAGATAACATATATTTTAAAATGAACTAAATGTGAATAAACCTATATTAACTTTATAGGTACTACCACATAATATACCAGTGGAAAAAGCTGACTCTTGCACCCAGCACCCCTCTACCGGCCATTCTGCATTCCACCCTACCATACCTAACACATACCTTGTCTTCCCTCCTTCTCACGTCCATGCAAGTTGATTTCTCCTAAACTTTTGGGAAATCCAGGCAGCAGCATCTTCACTCATTTATCCACAGTGTAAAGGAACATATTTAATCCCAGGTAACA
>NW_012143301.1:2867914-2868705 GCF_000956105.1 Propithecus coquereli | reverse complement strand
AACAAAATACCAGAAAATGGGTAGCTTATAAACAACAGAAATTTATTTCTCAGAGTTCTGGAGGCTGGGAAGTCCAAGATCAAGGTAACAGCAGATTCATTGGTGAGGGCCCCATTTCCTGTTTCATAGGTGGTGCCTTCTTGCTGTGTCCTCACTTTGTGTGAAGGGTGAGAGGGGGGTCTCTCCCTAGCCTCTTTTATAAGAGCACTAATCCCATTCATGAGCAACCCTACTTCCTACTGCCATCACACTGCTAATTATGTTTCAACATTGAATTTGGGGTGCAGGGGAACCACAAACATTCAGACCATAACAGTGAAGTTAACCATCTTACACTTTGAAGTATATAGTCAGTTTATAAGAATTACAGAGGCAAAATGCACCAAATATATCCTAAATTCAATACATTTTGTCTCTGCAATTCAAAGTCATTCTACATTTCTTCCAAATTCATCCTCATTTAGATATCTGAATTAATGTGAACAAAACAGACATTTGTTCATTTCTGACTCCTCCTACTTCCCTTTCTGCCCGAGAAAATAATATAACCATCTTTCATTCCCTTCAGACAAAGTAGTTTGACAAATTAATGATGTGTCCTTAGTGACATCAAATTTAAAGCAGTTGGCTGTACTCGAGAATGTAATATAGACCCACTGTGGCAAGGCTAATGAATGATGCTTTGCTGGTTCTCAATGACATCTTTTATCCACGATGCCAAGTCTGCCAGGGCACATCATGATCTATGTATTTCCGCCCCTTGAAAGTAAATCAGCCTGTTGTTCAATTTT
>NW_012143301.1:2861887-2864174 GCF_000956105.1 Propithecus coquereli | reverse complement strand
GTGTCCCAGGGGGGCTGAGTGAATACCCCATGGTCTGTCTCACAGGCCCTGCAATACTTACAGGATGAACAGCCTGCAAAGGAATCATTCCACTCGTATTTAAGAGGAAATAAAGACTTTCCATACCTTACAAGAGTCAATTCTCTGAAATCCTGCTTCAAAAGGAAATAGAGTATAATAAATATATCTGCTTCTAAAATGCAGTACTTCTCTCCCTGCCTCACAATTTTAATTTTTAAATTAGTCACAATAACTCTGCAAATTATCAAGATACCACACTAAATCTTTCTGTAATCTTTTCCCATATCTTAGAATATATTTAATCCTTGGGATGAAGTCCAAAGCAAAATTACCTTATGTGAAACTCAATTTTAGTATTGTGGTTCTGTTGTACAGAGAAGAAAAAATCACTTACACTGCTATTAATAAGCACAGTTTGTTGATCAGATTGAATGAATCAGATAAATTCTTTCCACAAATTACCTCTTTCTATGAAATTGAGACTTCAGGGACTCAAATTCTACTTATGACTGTATTTTAATTACCTTAACTGGATTTCCAGGGGCTTAAACCATGCAGTCACAGAATTCCTAAAATATTGACAGGTGTTCTGTCTGATTTGCCGTATGCTTAACATCTTCATCTTGTAGCAATTTAAGCATCAATTATTAATATTCTATTATTTCAATCATTTTTCATCTCATGATGAATACAGTGATTTAAGCATACTTGCCAGCTTTTTAGAAAATGAGATTTATTTATTCATTATCTCGGCAAAGTTTTAGAGACAGAGTTTTATTCACCATTTCAGTCAGTGAAGAAAATTCTGTTGCTCACTCACTACATGCCAGACACTGTACTAGACACTGTACACTAGTACTGTGTACACAAAGCACACCCGGCCCCTGCCCTCATAAAGCTTATAGCTCTGCAGAAAAGAGGAAGATTAAGCAAGACCTGCAAATAATTAATTAAATCATTACCAGCGTTGCAAAGTGTTTTAGGAGAGAAGAACAAGACATAGGGGACCTCATGGAATTGTAAAATACAGAAATAATATCTTTGTGCATTTTCAAATTGAATAATACCAGGAAGTCAATCATGATTTGGAAGGAAAATAAAATTGCATGTTTTTAGCAAAATATAGGCAATATTAAGACCATGGAAAATATGTTTTAAAACAGCAGTCCTCAACCCCTTTGGCACCAGGGTCGGTTTCCTGGAAGACAATTTTTCCACGGACGGGGGTGGGGGTGTGGCGTGGTTTCAGAATGATTCAAGCGCATTACATTTATTGTGCAGTCAAACCTCTCTGCTAATGATAATCTGTATTTGCAGCCACTCCCCAGCACTAGCATCACCACCTCAGCTCCACTTCTGGTCATCAGGCATTAGATTCTCATAGGGAGTATGCAACCTAGATCCCTTGGCAGTTTATATTAGGGTTCACACTCCTGTGAGAATCTAATGTTGTTGCTGATCTTACAGGAGGCAGAGCTCAGGTTGTGATGCAAGCAATGGGGAGTGGCTGTAAATACAGATGAAGGTTCACTCACTCTGCAACGCGGTTCGTAACAGGCCACAGACTGGTATTGGTTCACAGACCGCAAGCATAGAGGATTTCATGTATTACAAAGAGCTTTCACATCCATTGCTCTATCCAACCTCATGAGGGGGAGGCAGGTATTATTAACTACATGTGGCAGACAGGAGGGCAGAGACTCAGAAGGGCCATGTGTGAGAGTTGTGGCTCTTGGCTAAGGGGACATAACTAATAAGCTAGCCCAGGTCTCCACACCACAAGTCCAGTGCTCTTCCCAGCACCTCACATTTGGGCTCCACCATCATAACCAGAAGCACCAAATCTTACTGTGGGCAACTACAACAACTTCACTTAGCATGTAAATTCTAGCATATTTCATCCATTTGGCATCTTTATTCTGCTTTGATTGCACAGTATGTAGAAAATCTGATTCAAACAGATACACAGCTGTAAATGATAACTGTTTTTTAATCGCTTCACTTGCAATTTCAGGAAAACTCCAATTAAACAAAGATAGCAGGAAAAGCATTTTTCCAAAAACTGCACAAAAATGAGTTAAGCTGGCAGCACAAATTATAGCACCAACCGTCTCCAATGTGTTAAGGTACAGAATTCAATTCAATGCACCCGTTGTTTTTATAACACAGTTTAAATAGTGTCTGTGTGTGAGTGTAGATATATATACATATATATAGTATATATAAATAGTGTCTCCATGTGTGTGCATGTATATATACACACACA
>NW_012143301.1:2855834-2861837 GCF_000956105.1 Propithecus coquereli | reverse complement strand
TTGTTACAGATACTCAGGGAAAAGTTTTTGAGGGTGGTCTGGACAAAGTTGGCAATAGAGATTGAAACTAGAAGTTTTTTGGGAGGTAGAAACAACGGTAGCTGTATTTGGTTGGATTTGGAGGGAAAGAGAGGCAAAACAGACAACACTCAAGTTTTAGAGTGAAAATGGGGCCTTTTAATGACATAATAACTCAGAAAGACAAGCATATTTGGAGGATCATGTTGAATTTGTGGTGGCCATGAGGCATCTATGAAGCTCAGACTAGAAACCTGGACTCAAGGTATTTACTTTCAAAGTCATAGGAGTGAAAATGTAATGGAAGCCATAAAGTTCATGAAATTACAACTCAATAAAGACAAATAACCCAATTAAACAATGGACAAAGATATGAATAGACATTTCTACAAAGACTAAATACAAATGACCAATAAACATATGAAAAGATGTTCAACATCACTAGCCATTAGGAAAATGCAAATCAAAATGACAGAGGTACCATTTCATACCCACTATGATGGTCATAATAAAAACAACATAATACCAAGCTTTGGTAAGGATATGGAGAAACCGGAACCCTCGTACACTGCTGGTAAGAACGTAAAATCTTGCAGCCTCTTGGGAAATCAGTTTGCAGTTCCTCAAAAACTTAAACATAGAGTTGCCATGTGAACCTAGCAATTCCACTTCTGGATATATAGAAAAATGTAAAAGTATGTTCACAGAAAAGTTTATAGGAGTATTATTCATGATAGCCAAAAAGTGAAAACAAACTAATGTCTATGAAATGATGAACGGATAAATAAAATGTGCTATATTGATACAATGGAATATTATTCAGGGATAAAAGGAATGAAGTACTCATACATGCTACAATGTAGATAAACCTTGAAAATATTTTGCCACATTAAAGAGGACAATCACAAAGGACCATATATTGTGATTCTACTTATATGAAATGTCCAGAATAAGCAAATATAGAGAGACAGAAAATAAATTAATATCTGATTATGGTGAGGGGAAGAGAGGAAATGTGGATTGATTGCTAACGGGGAAGAGTTTCTTTGGGGATGATGAAAAATGTTTTGAAATGCGGTGATGACTGCACAACTCTTTGAATATACTAAAAACCATTAAATTGTACATGTTAAGTAGATGAACTGTATAATATGTAAATTACATGTCAAAATTTTTAAGTGAATGAGATTGCTCATAGAAAGCCTACAAAGTGAAACAAGAAGAAAGCCTAGAACAGATCAATAAAGAGTAATGATGTTTAAGAAATAGGCAGAGGAAGAGGAGGCCACAGTGGAAACTGAGCAAAGTAGACTAAAAATCCGAGAGAAAAGCAGCTGCCAGTAGTGTGCTGAAGCCAGCTCCTGGGAGAACCAATTGTTAAATATTCATGAGTGATGGGAGTATTTACACCATGGAAATTGGCAAACACTATAAATCAAGGTATTTATTTTTCAGAAAGCCAGTTTACCACCACACCACTAGTCATTACTTAAGTGGTGCTGAAGTTCCAAGCATTGTTTGAATCATTTTGCGTATATTCCCTCATTGAATCCTCACCCCTACCCTAGGAAATAGGAATTATTTTTATCCCCTTTTTAACTATAAGGAAACCGTATCGCAAAGATGCGAAGTTACTTACCCAAGGTCATGCAACTAATAGTGACAGAGCCAAGAGCAGAACCCAGACAGTCTGGCTCCAGACACCTGAAAAACAAGGAGAATGCAGTGCAGTGTCTTGGATGCCAAGGAATGACAATGCTTCCCGAAAGGGGTAATGGTTAGTGCCAAATGTTGAAAGATCAAATGATTAAATCAAAACTCACAAGTGTCCGTTGGATTTAGCAAAAAATGAGTCGTTGGTGACTTTGGCAGGAATATTGTCAGTGCAATACAAAGATCAGAGAGGATGAAGGATTAAAAAATCATGTTGCCTCCTCAATTACTTCCTTCAGCAATCCTAGGAATTGTCAGAATTCCGTCATCAGAGCGCATGTGTAGTCAAGAAAGGCTAAAGGAGCTAGAAGCCCACAATAACACTAGGGAAGTCACTATTGTTGTGAAAAAACAAAAAACAAACAAAAAAAAAACTAAAATGAATAGAGACAAAAAGAGCCCACAAGTTTAGTTTTCATAAACAATGTACTTATAATTTTATAAGGAACCAGAAAGTTTAAAGACATGGGTAAACAATTTAAGCACACATTTGAAATGATAATTGTCATGTATTTAAAGTAGAACTATTTATGATGTTTCAAAAACATATTCTATCTTTGAAAAAAATATCTTATCAATAGGTAGGTAGGTAGAAATGTTCAGTGTACTCATTTATTGAAACAAAAAATGTATATGAATTCTTGTTTCTAATATGTGCCTAACCCTTTGCAACATGCACAGTCTTCTTCCCAAATTAAATTAAGATTTCCATGTGACAATAATAGCAACCACTAATGAAAGAAGAACTTAATAGACATGGAAATGTATAAAATTAATTATGTCTTAGATATATATGTATGTATATGTATCAGCAGTGATGTTGAAACAGAAAAATAATAAGATTTTAGTACCATGATAGGCAAAATTTTAGATATGGTTTATGTGGCATGTGCAAGTCTTTCAGCAGCCTTCAATATTTTCATTTACTTTGGTCTGATAATATCATTATTGGAAATATATCTAAGGAGAAAATAATCTGAGATACCAAAAGTATGTTTTGCAAAAAGAATAGTAAAAATTTGCAGAAATCCAAATATGCTAGATATTTTCATGTGACCCACGAGATACTGCTCTCCTCTTCCCAGCCTGCTGTGTGGGAGGCTGACCTGTTCAGATTGTATCAGTGGATCCTTCTACGCTGGCTTCTAGTTGTATCAAGCCAATGGGAAGCACAGGCAGGGGGACAATCAGTAAGTGGGAAAAGAACAAGGTTGGAATGTTTATTGCCCTGGATTTCTCCCTTTTGGGGCTACAAGGATTTGCTGTTTTTCTGCATCACTCCAACCAAGACATTCACTCCAGATAGGCAGCTTACTCCATGTAGCTACTCTCTCCATCATTTCCCTTGACATCCACTGTTGCTAGCTCCAGGATATTATACCATTCCTTGCTTGTTTCCCTAAACCCTGCTCACATCGTTATAAATAATGCCTCTATAAAAATCTTCTGGTGAGGATATGAAGCAATAGAGAAACTCTATCCATTGCTGCTGTGATGCAAAATGGTACAGCCCCTTTGGAAGAAAGTTTGGCAGTTTTCTACAAAACTAAGCATATTCATACCTTGTGATCCAGCATTTATACTCCTAAGTATTTGCTCAATTGATTTGAAAACTTATGTCTAAAGAAAAACCTTCCTGCAATGAGTTTGGAACTGAGCGGAGTCTGTAAGACTAAAGAAAAAAGGAACTGCACATGAGTACTGCACTCTATTTGATAAAGTTGTTCCTGCAGGGATACTGGTTAACAATTATGATACTACTATGTATGTATTCTGGAACTGAACAATTAAATAAATGGATGGTGGATTATAGGTGCCAGGTTTCTCACAGTTGGAGTGAAAATTTACAGATAAGCAAGGATAGGAGTCTAGGATAATCTATGGGGTAATGGATTATAGTTGAAGACGTTAGAATGGACTCATGTTTAGCCTAATATAGATATAGAGTTTATATATATAAATATTTATAGATATATTTATATACATAAGTTAGTATATACACAAGTTTCCTTGTTCTGTCAGCTGAAAGAGTCCAGAAGCAACAGTCCCAGCAACAATGAGCACACCTAGAACCTCAATCTTGATTTCTAATACTATTCTCAAATAAAAAGTAATAGGGCTTCTTGGATAAATGGCTGATTCTAGGACTGGAGCAGAAAATATACAAGATGAGCTAGAGCAGCAGTCCCCAACCTTTTTGGCACCAGGGACCGGTTTCATGGAAGAAACTGGGGTTGGGGTAGGGGGAAGGCAAGTGATGGGGAGCAGCTGTAAATACAGATGAAGCTTCACTCGTTTGCCCACCACTCACCTCCTGCTGTGCAACCCATTTCCTAATAGGCCACAGACCGATACCAGTCTGTGGCCTGGAGGTTGGGGACCACAGACCTAGAGCATCTTGTAGAGACAGAAAGTAAGGAAGAGTTTTTAAAAAATCCTACATTTTTCTAGTCTGGAAGTCAATATGTTACACTACACTGAAGTACATACATAGAGTATTTCTGGAAAGCATACAAGAAATAGCGGTTGCCTCTGGGAAAGTGGAATATGTAGCTTAGGGACTGATATTTTCAAGACACACGCTTCATGGAATATCTTTTTGTGTTCTTTCTAATTTACATCATACACATATAGCATCTACTCAAAACAATAAGTGAAATTAATTTTTAAAAGATAAGACAAAAATCCTTCATAGGAAAAAACCAAATTGTGGAACAATATGTACAGAGTTCTGTCACTTACATGAAGGTTGAGAATACAAAATGATACCATTGTTCATGAAGGCATACAGGTATGGTAAATGTTGCAAAAATGCGTACAGAAAGGATGCAAACCAGTGTTATCTTCTTACAGAGGAAGTAAGAAAAGGGCTGAGCAACAAACCAAAAAGACCATCTAATTTATCTATAATTTTTTTTCATCTAAAGTAAATGTTAACATGGTTAATTCTGACTGGTAGGTACATAAGTGCATGCTAATTTCTCTCTATATATTTTCTACATTTGAGCATGTGCATGCTCTCCTGCCCTTCCACCTCCCACTGTGGGATGATGCAGCATGAAGTCCTTTGCCAGATATGGGCTTTTTGACATTGGACTTTCCAGCCTTCAGAACTGTAAGAAATAAATCTCTTTATAAATTATCCAGTCTCAGGTATTCTATCACAGGAACGCAAAACAGACTAAGACACCACCTGCTCTCACATTTCCTCATCCCTGGGTAGCACTTCCGCTGTCATAACTTGCTTATTTGATGGGGTGACCCTAGCCTTCATCTTTAGCTACTCTTGCCTGAGCATTATTCCCCACATCATTGCGGAGTGATCCATGTGGATAACATCCTTATGCGGCCTTCCATTCTGCCTCCACACCCCAGTCCAGCCCCCTCAAGATCCATTTCCAGGCATGTTCTCCCAGGTTTGCCAGGACATTTCAGTCAGGTCTCACAGTTCCCCAGTGGGTCGGTCATCTCTGTCTCCCTGAGCATGGCTGGCACCCCCTGGCAGAGCCATGCTGAGACTTAACTCCAGTTACAGGTCTAGAAGCCAGGAGGATAGGTAGGAAAAATCTCGAGAGGGGCAAATACTGTCTTATAAGATATTTGCCTCAGTTGAGACTGCTGTGTAGTCTCCAGACAAGAGGTTGGTTGCTATCCTCTAGCAAGAGGAAGGGATTCCTTCTGCAGCCCGGGGGATTTGGGGATATCTGCAGATTACTGTTCTCCAGCACATCCACCCTGATGTTTCTATCCCAAGACTCAAGAATCCCCTCACTTCCTTATACAGGTCCTACTTGGGCTTAGGAAACTTATCTAGACTACAAACTCAGTCTTCTCAATTCTTCTTTTCTGGGTCTGAGGCCAAAGTTTACAAGAGACTTAAGAGGCATAACAACCAAATGCAATGAGTAGTCTTTGATTGGATTCTGAACAAAAACAGTTGTAAAAGATAGTCTGGAAAAATTAGAAAAATATAAACAAAGACTGTGTATTAAATGGTATTACAAGGTTGTTGGTTTAGTTTGTTGTTTTTGGTTTTGTTTTGGCTTTTGTTTGTTTGTTTTTTGGTGTGCTGATGGTGGTGGTGGTGTCATTGTGTAAGGAGTCCTTGTTTCTGGAAATGCAGGCTGGGATATTTGGAGGTAGAGTGTAGTGTGGTGGCGTATATGGTTTTGTTTGGAATACTTTAAGGAGGAAAGCAATGCAGATAGTGTTTATTATACTAATCTCTCTGTTTTTCTGCATGTTTGAAATTTTTCTTAATAAACAGTAAAT
>NW_012143301.1:2844993-2853419 GCF_000956105.1 Propithecus coquereli | reverse complement strand
AATAAAACCTTCTGTGACTCTATGAAGTAATTAAGCTAGCAAAGAAAAAAAAGAAAAAGAAGTTCTGATTGTGCTTTGCTGGAAACTGCAGCACCAAAAAGCTTCAATAGGTGAGAGGGCCATCCGGGAACACTTAACACCCAAGGGGATAAAAGATCACCCTGGCAATGGTGCTACAGACCTCAGATTTCAAAGACCCGTAATTATGCCAAACATGAGATATACCTGCATGCTTTAGACTATATCACAAGTACAAAGAAGTGGTGATTAAACTGTTACCCAGTGAGTACTACTCATGGATTTAGCTATTTTAAGACCAGAAAAAAATACTTCTATTTTAAAAACAGATTATTTGGTTAGAATTATTCTCTCAATTGTTCATCGTTTTCTTATTCGTGTTCCCATGGGCCTTTGCATTTAAAAGGACGTCCTCTAGTTCTGCCAAGGCTGAAAATGTTATCCAATTCTTTCTCATAAAGACCACATATCGCAAACTTAGCTTGCAAATTCAAATAACTGTGGAATTTCCAACCACATCTTAATTTAGAGTGTCTGATCTTATAAAGCATACAAGTAAAAGTAATGGTATTGAGTACCATAAATGTCTTGATAACAAATAAACCAATAAAAATATTACTCAAGATAATGTGTGCAATGAGAAAACACAGAATGTACACATATGCTTAAAGCCTCGATTCAAAACTTGCTTTTACAATCACTGTAATGAATAATAAGCATGTTACATGACTGAAAATGAGCTCTTTCAATGACAATAACCAAAAAGGAGAGCTAAGGTGGTGCACTCCACTCCCACTGCAGCTCGTGTTATTAAAATTTCACATTTTGCGACTGACACAAAGCAATCTAGACCTCTTAATATGCTGTTTCGGTTTGGACTACTTTAAAATTTTCTCTGATAAGTCAAACATACAACTTTTTAAACTTAAAAACATGAATTTTTGCCAAGTGAGGTGGCTCACGCCTGTAATCCTAGCTCTCTGGGAACCTGGGGCGGGAGGACTGCTTGAGACCAGGAGTTTGAGACCAACCTGAGCAACAGTGAGACCCTGTTTCTACAAAATATAGAAAAATTAGCCAGGTGTCATGGCACGTGTCTGTAGTCCCAGCTACTCAGGAGGATGAGGCAGGAGGATCACTTGAGCCCAGGAGTTTGAGGCTGCAGAGAGCTACAGTGACGACACTGCACTCTACCCAGGGTGACAGAGCAAGACTCTGTCTCAACATAAATAAATAAATAAATAATAAATCATGAATTTTAATCTCCATATTGTGAAGGATGCACATGTTCAAATACAGAAAATGGAGGGGTCAAAAGCTTCATAAACCTCATATTCTGCATATTTGCATCTGTTTATAAGACTTGTGTTTCAAGAAGTTCTGAAGTGAAAAAAAGAAACGATCTTCAAAATACAAACTGTATTTCTCTACATATTATATAGAAGCTAAGGCCAAGCCTAGAAAGATATTTACACAAAATACCAGATATTAAATCATGTGAAATATGACAGCTGAACATAAACTCTGGAATGATTTGCTTAAAAGAACATTTTATTGGACATCTACTGTTTGTTGGGTCCTGGGGAGCACACAGAAATGAAAAGCCAGTTCTTGCCCCCAAATGAAAGAAAAGAACAAAGAAACAACAGATGCCGGGAGGCCTGGCTGCCCAGATGCCAGGCACTTCCACGTGTCATTTCATTTAACTCCGGGGAGTTTGTTCAGTGTCTTCATCCTCTCTCTCCCTGTGAGCCTTCTCTTCCCTTTTGGTGTATCTTGCTCTCTGATTACCGATCTGTGTTTCCCTTTCCCCTCTCTTTTCCTTCCCCTACAACATCCTGATTTTTCCCCACATGTTCTCTGGAATGGAATAATGAGGCACTGAGTGGATATTGGTCCAAATGGATGGCCTGCGTACAAAGTTTAAGATCAACCCACGGTGTACCATCCCATGGAGACCACTCATGGCTTCAGCATCCCTGCCGCATCACAGCCCACCAATGGCAACAACAGATGCCTGAGTTGGCTTCTTTACCCTCCCTACTATGGGCTCAATACACACAGCTCTTTATCAACAGTCATTTCTTATGATCCATATTTAAAATGGAACTCAACATGTATGAACGTTCTTTCTTCCCAGCCCAAGCTATACTCTACCCCACGGTGTGCTAAATGTTCCCTAGTGCCTAAAAGAGGGACGATCTTCCAAGAAATCATATCTTAGCAAGCAAAAGGTACTTTGTGAAACAACACTGCATCCTTCATATATGAAAACCATGCTTGAGTACAAAGCATGCCCTTTCAGATTACTCAACAGAGACAGAGATGTAGTCCTCTTCCTTTATGTTCTTACGCTCTACGGCTTAATTAAAAAGGTAACTTGTCTAACCCTGCAAGTAATTGAATTTGGAGCGCCTTCAAATTTACCAAACACAATCTGATCACACCCATTAATCTTGAGAAGCTTCCAAATTCCTAATGCCACTTGGCTTTAACAACTCAAAAATGAGTTTCTTTCTTAAGCCAAATTTTGCAAGTGACTCCAAAGTGCTCAAGCTATCCTTTAGTGGGGCTGAAGAAGAATGAAAAGTCGTGCTACCCACTGTGACTCCCAGAAGCCCTGACTACTAGGTCTAAGGTAGGCTGCCCTCACCAAAGCCAAAGTCTCCTCCTGGCTCAGAAGAGAGAATGCACACACATACCCACATGCAAATTTAAACCCATTTGATCATCCCGCTACTCTTAGAATCCTCTTTTAAAAAGACGTTTGATATGCCAATTCTAAGTTAGTTTTTAACAAATGATAAGTCACTTTCCTTTGGAACCGTTAACAGAAAATGTTTAATAAACCTTGTTCAAGTTTACTGAATGTATTTGAAATGCCCTTGAAGGTCAAAAATAGATAAATAATTCACCAGTTGTATTAATCAGAATTCTCCAGGGAAACAGAACCAATAGGATATAGGAGAAGATTTATTGTAAGGATCAGCTTGTGCAATTATGGAGGCTGAGAAGTCCCATGACCTGCTGTATACAAGCGGGAGACCCAGGCAAATCAGTGCTGTAATTCAGTGCAAGACTGAAAGCCTGAAAATCAGGGGTGCCAAGGGCAGGAAAAGATTGATGTCCCAGCTCAAGAAATCAGGCAGGAAGGGAAAGGGTTGAATTCTTCCTTCTTTCGCTTTTTTGTTCTATACAGTTTTCAACAGTCTGGTCAATGCCCCGCTGCGTTGGGGAAGACAATCTAGTTTACTGAGTCCCCCAATCCGGATGCTAACCTCATACCACCCAGAAACACCCTCACAGACACACCCAGAAATAACGTTTAATCCTGGCACCTCATGGTGCCGTCGCTTTGACACATCACCATCACACTGCTTTAAATATGTTCTAAACATCATAATTAAAACCTCCTTGCAGTTACTCTGGATGGTATTTCAAAACCAACAGGTCAATTACTAAAGCAACATTTATATGACATCCTCCCTACCTACATCCCTGGATCAGTTTAAATGGGAAAATTACACTTGTTTCTAGTCTTATCTGAGTAAAATACATATAGCTATCACCTGAGGATTTCCCATATGTCAGTCTGGTATTGCTTAATAATTTGGTTCTATCATGGTGACATCATGGTGAAAATAACTGTGACTACATGCTATATTATTGATCATTTTATCATTATTATTTCTGGAAAGAACCTAAAGTAAAGTGATAACTTGCTCTCATAAAGGCTTCCAGAGTTGATTTCCCACCTAACCATCCAATATAAATTTACATTGAACATCACCTTGACTCTGAAGATGAATAAATCAGCCTCATATTAATCAGGGAGAATTCAAATTATAATAGATGGTTTTTTTCCTCTTTCACCTTGCCTGGCAAAAGTTTTCCTACCATGTTAGCATTCTTTATAGGATATAACTAATTCAGAATATCGTCACATACCCATCCAGGGCTAAGGGGCAGAGCTGTCACTCAGGTGGACCTGGAGGACAGAGCAGACAGAGCATCTAGCCAAAGAGGTTTATTCTCAAGCCTTAAAATCTAACTGAATTTGCTCTGCCAGGTTTCGAACTTGCTTGGGACCCATGACCCTTTTTTTCCTTTCAATTTCACCCCTTTAGAATGAAAATATCTATCCTATGCCTGTCCTAGCATTGTATTTTGGAAGCAGTTAACTTTGATTTCACAGGTTCACAGCTGCAGAGGAATCTCCCCCAGGATGAATCATACCCTGAATCTCATCCATAATTGATTTGGATAATATTTGGGACTTAGAGTTGATGCTTAAATGGGTTAAAACTTTGGAAAGTGTTGGGATGGGATGAATATACTTTGCATGTGAGGAGGGCATGACTTTCGGGGGGCCAGTATAAGAGTGCTAAGGGTTAAACTGTGTCTCCCAAAAATTCATATATTGAAGCCCTAACCCCAAGTACTTCCGAATGTGACCTCATTTAGGAAAAGGGTCTTTACAAGGTCATCAAGTTAAAATGAGGTCAGTCAAGTGAGCCTCAATCCAGTATGCCTGGTGTCCTTAGAAAAGGGAAATGTGGACACAGAGACACAGATAGAGGGAAGACAATGTGAAGAGACATGGGAGGAGGCCACACCATCTAAAAGCCAAAGAGAAAGTCCTGGAACCTGGAACAGATCTTTCCCCCACATCCCTAAGAAGGAGCCAACCCTGCCTATTTGTTCATTTTGGATTTCCAGCCTTCAGAACTATGAGACAACAAATTTCTGTTGTCTTGTTACTGCAGCCCTAGCAAACTAATACAACACCATTTAATATTGGCAATTTAGCATAAAAACATTAATATTTTTCAGCTTTATTGAGATACAATTGACAAATAAAAATTGCATATATTTAAAGTGTACAACATGATGTTTTGACATACATAGACACTGTGAAATGATTTTCATAATCCAATTAACTTATCCATCACCCCACACAGTTAACTTTGTATGTGTAGTGAGAATATTTAAGACCTACTCTCTTAGCAAATTTCAAGTTTACTATACAGTATTATTAACTATCGTCAGTATGCTGTACATTAGCTCTTTAGAGCTTATTAATTTTGCATAACTGAAACTTTATACCCTTTGACCAACGTCTCCCTCAAAACATGTTAATGTTTAATTCATAACATCTATGTGATATTTGAACATCTATTAAATAGCTATTGATCATATTTTGCAGTAAGATGCTGCCAAAGACTTTAATTCCCTTAGAAAATATATGTAATGAAGGTAGAATCACATCTTAATAGTCATGTATTTCCTACTCATATTCTGCACTTTTATTATTGACCAAAAAGGAAAAAGTCAAAATAGAATGCTCTGAGAGCATATGCAAAAGAAAAAAATAACTGATTAGTAATTGTAATATACTAACGTCATTTCCAGAATTTGGCTAAGCTTTAAATTTCAGAGCTACAATCATGATTGTAATATGCAATAGATCGAATCTTAAGAGAAAGACTGATTTATTAAAATTACATAATTCTCCATCAGATAAAAGTTGTAGACAAATAAATAGGATTATGCCTAAAAGCCAGACTCCCATTAACTCATTCAAATTGGATTAATGGACACCCCAAATAACAAGCAAAACAGCATCATCTTTTATGTCATTCTGAGATTAGATTCAACTAAGAGTTCTCAAAAAGAAATACCAATTAGATAATTTCCTATTTTTCATCATTAGAGCTTTTGCTTCTTAAATTTGAAACTACTTAAAAGGAAATCTCTGCTTAAATAGGCATTGTACATACATATGCTATAAATAGAACAAAGAATATCTAGTAGATTAGAAAAACACTCAACCTTTTAGCTTTGATTCTTGTTTTACATCTGTTCCTAGTACCTTCCTTTGAAATAAAAAATAGTTACTTCTTTCCTATGTTGTATGATTTAAAGCAAGATGATCAATTATCATGTTGTAAATTAGTGCTGAATAATCCCTTTTGTTCTTCCAAGGTCTTATTTTCAACCAGAAATGAGGAAGTTTGAATGAGCTGTCTGTACTGGTGCAGAGCAAGGTAGAGCTTTCTTCATCTACCTCCCACATGCTGCCCTCCTCTGGATTTCTTGGTGCCCATCATTTTCCCTGAGCAGTGACAGCCTGAACAGGCACTCTGGGAGTCAGGGATCATGCCCCCAATAGCCAACAGGATGGCTCTCTCTGGCGTGAGAGAGCTAGGGTCACCTGCTCTCCTCCAGATATCAGTGGATATCACAGAAGAACAGGCAAAATATTAATTTCCCTCCTCTCTCTTCTTCTCCATACCACCCAGGTCCCAGATGGTCTCACAGTATCAATGTCTTTTGACATTCAACCACCTTTTTATAGGGGAGCAAACAGGATGACTAGTAGTTTATTGGGAAAGCAATAGAAGTTAACGAATGCAGCATCATTTCTTTGATATATGCTGACTGGTTACTCCCATTGGGAATAATGAGCTTCTCCCTGCTCCACTGGATAGAGCCTGCCTTTAACACCATCTTGCCATGTGTAGGGGCACAGAGACCAATGGTACCCATCCTGCAGGGTATGGAGAACCCAGCCCAGATGTGTGCAAAGGAAGACATGGTCCCGAGATACAGTCATTTAGGTGGAGCTGCAGCCACTACATTCTTCAGTGGGGACAGACTGATAGGAAATACAGGTGCCCAGCTGGGTCCATACATTATGGGGGCAGAGCTGGCTCAGCCACCGACAGCCTGTGTGACTTCACTTAGTTAACTTTTCTTGAAGTTGCAGTCCTGACAGGTTACAAGGGATCTGGATGTCATTTTAATGTAACGTTTTGTTTTGTTTTGTTTTGTTTTGTTTTGTTTTGTTTTGTTACTTATAGTCTTCCTGGAGCATGATCTTCAATGTCTAAGAGTCCATTGGCAGCCCAAGGCCAATTAGAACCAAGCCTCCAGACCAGCTTTACTGAAATATACTAATGCTAAACATTTGCAAGCAAGCTGATTCAGGCATTCATCTTGCAATATTTACAGTTTAAGACCTTTCGTTTCTCCAGCTGGTAGAGAAAAAGTAATTTCATCAAAGATAGGTAAGATAGCTGGTCTTGGCTGCATTAGCCTTGGGGGAGTAGGGGCTGCTGTCCTACAGCTTCCCTGTTCATGAGGTGAGAACTTTCCCTACCGTTCTCAGTCCCTTCTGAAAGCTCAATATGACTTTTCTGAAAGTGGACTGTCCCTCTGCCAAAGCACATGCAGATTATTTGGACACACAGTCTCCTTTCTATGACCTATTAAATGCCACTTTTTCTGTATACTTCATGGCAGAGCCAGTTATTTATGGAGTGGGGCATAATGAAAAGTCACCCCGAAGTGACAGCAGCATGTGAGAAGTCCTTCTCTATAGGACACATTTTTAGTGACAGTGAAATTAATTCACGAGGTAAAATTGTTCTACTTAATGCCTGCAAATCTCAATTTCCCATCTATAATTATAATAATTACTTACACTTATTGAGTACTTACTGTGTGCCAGGCACTATTCAAAGACTTTTCTGTGTAGTAATCCATTTAATCCTTATACTAGCTGTATGAAGTGGGACCTATTGTTACATATAAATTAGAAATAAGACACATAACCACCTTGCAGGGTTTTTGCGAGGATCACATGATGTGTGGCTTATGAAAACCTTGGGCAGAGTGCACAGTTTGTAGTTCCCTTCTCTCCCACTTAATGATGAACTTGAAATGTAACTCAGGTTCAAAGAATAAATTTGGGGTAATGTGAGATAGAAGTACAATATGGACAAGTGAAATTGCCGTGGGGAAAGAAAATTTCAATAATCTAAATATTTGGCTAGAAATCAATTTGCATTTTCTACACAGAGCTGTCATCAACCTTTAATGAGTTGGCATATTCTAAGGAAGGAGAAAAGAAGTTGTCCTACACTGGGACTGGTTTCTTCTGCCTGGCACCTAGACTTCATCGTATATCAGTTACTACTTCTGATGCTCTTTCACTCTTCTATTCATTCATTCGATCAACAAATATTTATTACACACCTGTTATGTGCCAGTCCTTGGCACAGGCATTAGATATCAATGATGAACATTGCATTGCACACTCTCTGCTCTCATCAAGCTTAAAGTCTAGGGGGAAAGACAGACATTAATCAATTTGTGCATGGATGAATAACTCCAAACAGATTTAGCAACATGGTTTGAGGAGCATATGAAAAGGCTCTCTGAAGAAATGGGCCTTAAACTAGGAAGTAGGAGGGAAACCAGAAGAGTGTGGAAATATGAGCAATATGAGAATCATAGGGTTTTCCCATGTGGAGGTTACTAATGACCTTAGCAAGAAGTTTGTTGGTGTATCTAAAGTGGAAAACAGACTGGAGTGTCCTAAAGAAAGACTGAGTAGGAAGTGG
>NW_012143301.1:2828976-2844943 GCF_000956105.1 Propithecus coquereli | reverse complement strand
CCATCTATAATTATAATAATTACTTATACTTATTCAGTACTTACTGTGTGCCAGGCACTATTCAAAGACTTTTCTGTGTAGTAATCCATTTAATTCTTATATTAGCTTTATGAGGTGGGACCTATTGTTACATATAAATTAGAAATAAGACACATAGCCACCTTGCAGGGTTTTTGCGAGGATCACATGATGTGTGGCTTATGAAAACCTTGGACAGGGTGCACAGATTGTAGTTCCCTTCTCTCCCACTTAATGATGGACTTGAAATGCAACTCAGATTCAAAGAATAAATTTGGGGTAATGTGAGATAGAAGTACAATATGGACAAGTGAAATTGCCCTGGGGAAAGAAAATTTCAGTAATCTAAATATTTGGCTAGAAATCAATTTGCATTTTCTACACAGAGCTGTTATCAACCTTTAATGAGTTGGCATATTCTAAGGAAGGAGAAAAGAAGTTGTCCTACACTAGTACTGGTTTCTTCTGCCTGACACCTAGACTTCATCGTATATCAGTTACTACTTCTGATGCTCTTTCACTCTTCTATTCATTCATTCGATCAACAAATATTTATTACACACCTGCTATGTGCCAGTCTTTGGCACAGGCATTAGATATCAGTGATGAACATTGCATTGCACACTCTCTGCTCTCATCAAGCTTAAAGTCTAGGGGGAAAGACAGACATTAATCAATTTGTGCATGGATGAATAATTCCAAACAGATTTAGCAACATGATTTGAGGAGCATATGAAAAGGCTTTCTGAAGAAATGGGCCTTAAACTAGGAAGTAGGAGGGAAACCAGAAGAGTGTGGAAATATGAGCAATATGAGAATCATAGGGTTTTCCCATGTGGAGGTTACTAATGACCTTAGCAAGAAGTTTGTTGGTGTATCTAAAGTGGAAAACAGACTGGAGTGTCCTAAAGAAAGACTGAGTAGGAAGTGGAAATAGCACATGAACAAGGTAGTTGTCCCGGAGTGAGAGGTGCTTGAACAGAAACCAAAACTGCACTCATACAGGAATATTTCCTTGGTAAAATTTCATATATGCAGACTAATGTAAGTTCTACTATAAAAAAACCATTTTGGGACAAGGTAGTAGCTTTATACAATATAATGTTTCTTTAATTTACAGTGGAACTTTACCTGTGCTGCAATTAAAAATATATTTTTAAAATAATACTTTTCAGACACACTGGACTAACCTTGCATAAATACATATCGTTTCAAATTTATTACCTCTTAAGATTCTGTTATATAAACAAATCTGTGCCAATGAGATGTACTAACATCCTACTTTAGTGGATTAAATAGACCCACAGCATTTCACTGGATGATTAAATATTTAGAGAGAAAATTAACTCTTTCAAGCCACTAGCAGATTATTCTTGCTTTGGGAATCAGCTGCTGCTGCTGCTGTGAATAAAACAAGCATCTACAACACTGTAAAAAATTAAAAGAATAATTTGGGGATGACAGTTACAGATTTTTATTCCCCTGGAAGCCATTTCTATTAATATAGTTTGTATGCATCTATTTTTACTGTTGTCAAAATGTCCCTCACATTCTACATTAATTGCATAAGGAAGCACATTAACTACTATTTTATTTGTAGAAAAATATTACTCTGTGTTGTGACTAAATGGATTCTTCTAATACTTAAGAAATTGATATGACTCAATTAAGTGCCCAACACTTCACCCAGGCAATGGAATCATCTTCATCTGAAAGCAAGGGGAGCTTGATTCCAGATGTTAAATAGATTGAGACATAGAAATTGACCCAAATATTTGTGGTAAATATTTTCTCTACTACTAGTTCCTTTGACATCCTCCCCTCTGGTTACTGTATATTTTTCTACAAAGAAACTAATTAACAAACAGCATGTCTAGTAAACTAACAGGTAAGTCACTGTTGATTAGATATGGAAACCACATTCTAAGAAAATGGAAAGAAGCCGACCTGCACACCTGATTGTGTTATGTGAAACCCACTGACAAAAACAAACAAACAAACGAACAGGAATCAGATTGCAACCTATTAAAGTTCGCCAGCCTGAAAGCTGATCCTTTTTCCCAAAAGCTGAACAGAAGAAAAAAATGTCAAAGTTGTTTTGAAAATACTGTATTACAAGATCCGGAATAAGCTGCTTCATCAGACAGCCAGCTAGAAAATCCTATTTGCAAAATAGCTCCTGCCAGCTTCTTTTATGTCCGAAGTGAGACTCAATTTGGGCTAGAAAATACACTCCCGTCAGCGGTGAGGAAGAGGAATGTTGTCTCACACCCTATCACAAACACCAAGCCCTGGATGAATGGACAACAGGAGCGCAGGCTCACACGCACAGAACTGACCGAGTACAGTCTTTTCCAACCCTGAAGGACAATCCTTTCGTAGCTCCCGGGAAGGGGAAGGAGAGGATCCAGACCAGCTGGCGGGAGGCTGGCCGGCCATCCCACTGGGAGCGCAGGGCTGCAGGCAGCCGGGGTAAAGGCATCCGGAGTGGAGGGGAGAGCGCCTGCACCCTCGCTAGGTCTCCCGCGCTGTATCTGGGCGGCCCCTGAAGCCAGCAGGGGAGAGATTTGGGACTGGGGCTGAGCAGGGCATGAGCAGAGCCCCTTCCCCCTGCTATTACCTGCAGCCGCTGAAGTGCAGCCACTGGCTCTTGCTAGATCCGCGCATCGGCTACCGACTGGACAGCAGCTACCGCCTCCACCGTCTGCACCTGCGGCTCAGCGGGCCTCTCTTTGGACAGGGCACTCTCCGGGCATCCCAACGCCAGGGTCCCATCCGTTGCCATGGCTGGGGCTTCTCGGCACCTCACCGGGGTGCCCTGGCAGCTCGTTGTGGCTTTCGCCTGCCTGTTTGGGAGTTGCCCCGCGCTGCAGGGAGAGTTATCCTCCTCGCTTGGGATCGACCCCCAGCCGGCGCTCTACTCGCCCACCTGGGGTGCACTCAACCGCAGTAGCCCCGACCGCCCCAGTTTCCTGATTGCCAACCCCGGGCTCAGGGTGCCCCTGGGCCGCTCCCTTTGGCTGGACCCGCTCCGGGACCTGGTGATCCGAGTGCAGCCCGGAGACCGGTGCGAAGTAACGGTGCTGGATGCCCTGCCGCTGCTCCAGGGCGCGATCTCCCCGCGCCGCTTCCCCTGTGCCTTCGGGCCCCGCCAGGTCCAGTACACCCACTTCGGCTCCCGCAGCCCCGGACGCGCCCGGGTGCGGCTGCAGCTGCGCCACGACGCCCCGACTGACACGCTGGTGCTGCCCTTCACCGTGGCAGTGGACGTGGTCTTCTCCCAGCCGGAGCTGGTGACGCGCAACAGGCGGTTGGTGGTGGAGAAGCTGCGGGGCTGGAGCCGCACCATCGACAGGAGAGTGCTGGACTTCGCCTCCCCGGAGTCCCGAGCCGCGGGCTCCCGCAGGTGCAGGCTCACCCCTCTTCCTCACGAGGGTGGCCCACTGCCCAAGTACGGGCGCTTAGTGGACGCCGTGGGGACCCCCCTCCCCAGGGGCAAGGGTGTGGACTGTGAGGCTTTTGTCCGGGCCGGGGTGCGCTATCAGCACACCGCCGCCACCTCCTCGCCCAACCGGGACTACGTTCCCATGATGGTGGAGCTGCTAGGGCCAGAGGACGGAGGTGCGGGGTCAGTGGAAGTTCTGATTCGGGAGCACTTCCAGCTGCTGGTGAGGATCCGCGAGGGAGCTGAGAACACAGCCCCCAGACCCAGCTTCGTGGCGCTGATGATGATGGAGGTGGATCGGTCGGTGCTAACAGCCCTGACCCCTGACGCGCTGGCCGCGGAGGACGTCGAGTCAGACGCTGATGACTTGGTCTTCAACATTCTCAATGCCCCCACAAGCCCAACAGGCCAGCAGGGCTACGTGGTCAGCACTGACGACCCCCAGGGCCTTCCAGTCTCTTTCTTCACCCAGCGGGAGCTTCGAGAGCTGAAAATTGCCTATCAGCCCCCTACAGAGAACTCCGATGGGGAGCATCTCCTCCAGCTGGAGCTGGAGGTGGTGGATGGAGACGGCGCCACTTCAGACCCCTTTGCCTTCATGGTGATAGTGAAGTCCATGAACACCCTGACCCCAGTGGCTAGCTATTACCCGGGACTGCTGCTTTTTGAAGGTCAGTCAATGCCCCTGTCCAGCGCCCCTAACCTTCAGATCAGTGATAAAGATAACTTGGAACAGGTGAAAATGGCTGTAGTCAGGGGCTTGAGACATGGGCAGCTGGTGGTGCTTGGGGCACCTCCTGGGGGCAAGTGTTTCACATTAGCAGACTTGGCAGCAGGGCACGTGGTGTACCAGCATGATGGCAGCAACACCTACAGTGACAACATCATCTTCCGCATGGAGGATGGACACCACCAAGTGGAATTCCTCTTTCCCCTCACTATCATACCTGTGGATGATGAACCACCAATGGTCAAGGTCAACACAGGACTCTCACTCACTGAAGGGCAGTTGGTCCAGATCTCCCCCTTTGTACTGAGTGCTACGGATATTGATTCTGAGGATTCAACCATCCACTTTGTGTTGAAGAACCAGCTTCCAGAAGGAAAAGAGGAAGAGAAAGAGTGGGATCTGGCCCCTCGTTCCTCCCACCCAAGCCACCACCTGGGGGATATGTTGCTGCGGCAGGATGAACCACCTCTGTCCCCTGCAGATGAAGACTGGCACTACGTGGAAAAGGAAGGACTTTATGAGAAGGTGGTGATGGAGTGGCTGCAGAGAGACATAACAGAAGGGAAACTCTTCTACCGCCATCTTGGTCCACACAGCCCTCAATCTGTAGTGGCCCAGCTGGCTTTCCATGTGCAGGATGACCATGACCCGCCGAATCTATCCAACCAGCACTTCTTCACCATCAAGGTCCAGCCAGTGGATGTGCTGAGTCCAGAGCTGTATCCAGGAGCTACCCTAGAAATGACTGTACAAGCATACCAACTCACTCACTTCCAGAAGAAATTCCTCCGATACACTGACCAGGACTCAGATGACCAGAACCTGTGGTACACACTACTGACACTCCCAACTGACACAGATGACAACTGCCAAGTCCCGGCTGGAGAAATCGTGCTTACTGATTCACCAGACACACTTATCATGCACTTCACCCAAGCCCAGGTAAATCACCACAAAGTTGCCTACCAGCCTCCACGGAAGCCGGGTATTGTACCACGGGTTGTGCAGTTCACCTACCAGGTGGAGGATGCTGCAGGCAATGGTGTGCAGGGCACATTCACATTATTTTTGCAGCCTGTGAACAACCAGCCTCCTGAAGTCACCAACAGAGGCTTTACTGTCTTAGCAGGAGACAGCTTTATCTTTAGCAGTAATGAGCTGGATGTTACAGACCCCGACACGAACATTGACCAAATTGTCTTCATGTTAGTCTCGGGTCCCCAGCATGGACACTTGCAGTACTTTAGAAAATGTATGGTTCCAGGGGACTCTTTCATGCGAGCTGATATTATTAATGGGAGTGTCTCTTACCAGCATGGTAGAGACCAGATCACCACTGACTCCTTCCATCTGGAGGTAAGTGATGGGGTGCATCATGTACCCATCACTGTCCAGATTTCTGTACATCCCACTGTGGCTGACAAAAGTCCTAGGATCTCTATCATAAGAAGTCCATTATTGGATGTTTCCATAGACGTACTAGAGAATAAAGCCACTGAGATCACCGTGGGTATAATCCATGGCAAAAAAGGCACAAGTGACTTGATGCTGTCTTTCATAGTGGAGAACAGCCCCAAGGTGGGCACTGTTTTGGTGAATGGTTCACCTACAGAACGATTCACCCAAGAGGACCTCATCAGTGGGGCAGTAGCCTATGTACACACTGGAGGTGAAGTTGGTTTCCAAGAGCAACATGATGCCTTCAATCTCACCCTCTCTGAGGATTCTTACCAGTTTGTAGTGGGGAACAGCATAGTAGAGAGAGTGCAGGTGCAAGTAACTGTGCTGCCTGTGGACAATGTGGGCCCCAAGGTCTTGATGGGGGAGTCCTTCATTGTCTTTGAAGGTGGGAAGAGCCCCTTGACCTTACAACATCTCAACATTGAAGATGTGGACACTCCCCAAGATGAAATTCTATGCACAGTGACTGGTCAACCAGCTTCTGGCTACCTGGAAAACATTGCACCAGCTCCTGGTTCAAAAGCGTCCCAGGCTGGTAGCCCCATCAGTGTTTTCTCCATCAGAGATGTCCAAATGGGATATATCAATTATGTACAGAGTATCCACAAGGGCATAGAGCCACAAGAAGATCAATTCACCTTCTTTTGCTCTGATGGCGTCAACGTCTCCCCAGATGTCTTCTTCCATATAATCATCTTACCCACCAATGATGAGCAGCCTGAACTTTTTGCCCATGAGTTTGTGGTATTAGAGGGGATGAGCCTGGTCATAGACACCCCACTACTCAATGGAACAGATGCTGACATGCCGCCAAATAAGCTCCACTTTCAACTCACAACCCTCCCTCAGCACGGACGAATCGTACAGCAGCTGGCCACGGGCAGCCAGCCCGTCTGCAGCTTCACCCTACAGGAGATCCAGGAGGCCTCCACCATTGTGTATGAGCATGATGACTCAGAGACCACAGAGGACAGTTTTGAGGTCTGGCTGAGTGATGGCAAGCACACCACCCATAGGAAGGTGCCCATTGTGGTGATCCTTGTGGATGATGAAATGCCTCAGCTGACCATCAATCATGGGCTGGAAGTAGAGACCAGACACTCTGCAGTCATCACAAATCAGGTCCTCAAGGCCACAGATCTTGACTCAGATGCTAAGAGCCTCAGTTTTTTTCTCCGTTCTGGACCTCAACAAGGGCTTCTACAGCGACTGAGGAACCCCGGAGGAGAAGTGAAGAGCAACCTCACTCAGGGAATGAACTTTACCCAGGATGAAATTGACAGAGGCCTCATCTGTTATACCCACACAGGCCAAGAAGGGGTTGTTGACTTTATCAAGTTCGATGTGACTGATGGGGTTAACCCTTTGATAGACTGCTACTTCAATGTTACCATTGGCAATTTAGACAGGGTCTTCCCTGAGGTGATCAGCAAAGAGGCCACTTTGACAGAAGGCAGCAGAGTGACCCTCACCACTGATCTGCTTAGTGACAGGGACATCAATAGCCCCGATGAACAACTTCACTTTAAGATCACACAGGCGCCAAGCCTGGGCCACTTGGAAAGTTCTGACCACCCTGGAGAGTCCATTGCCTCTTTCCCTCAATCTCAATTGGTTAGCAACAAAATATCTTATGTTTACACTTCGAATAATGAGGGAAATATGGACAGCTTTGAGTTTCGATTGACCAATGAACACAACACTGTGTTCAGAACCTTCAGGATCTTCATCACAGATGCAGATCATAAGAAACCTATCTTGACCCTCCATCAACTAACACTGCAGGAAGGGGATAGCAAACTGATCACACCCTTGGAGTTGACAGTGGAAGACAAAGACACCCCAGATAATCTTATTCTCTTTACCATCACCCAGGTCCCCATCCATGGCAAGATTTTGTATAATGGTAGCCATCCTGTGACCACTTTCTCCAAGCAAGACCTGAGGGAGAACCTGATTAGCTACTGGCATGATGGCAGTGAGACCACTGAAGACAGTTTGTCCTTGACTGTGACAGACGACACTCACACTGGTTTCTATGTCTTCCCAGACACTGCCCTGGAGACACAGGAACCTCAGGTAATGAGGATCCAGATAAGCTCCCTAGACAGCAGGCTCCCCCAGATTGCCACTAACAGGGGTGCCCCAGCCTTGAAGCACCTTCACACTGGACACCTGGGCTTCCTGATTACCAACAAGTCTCTGAAGGCAGAAGATCAGGGCAGTCCCCACAGGCTCCTGAAGTATAAAGTGACCAGAGGACCAAACCATGGCTTCATTATCAACACTGGGCTTGGAAACCAGAGCACTCGAGTGTTCACACAAGGTGAGTGCACATTCTTCCCTGACTCCTCCGTCTCTCTCCTTCGTTGGATCTGATTTCTCATCTGCTGTGTGTAAAATTGTTCTGACCTCAGACCATTTGCAATAAGAGTCTGGTTCTAATAAAATACAGTGGAATGTGAAATTATTCTGAAAACAAAAAAAAAAGCAACAAGTCCTTTTTCAGCTATTTTATCAGAATGCCCATTTAAGAGGAACCCACAGATATTTTAATAAAGCTTGTAGTTATAGCTCAAAACTGCAAAACACAGGAGGACAGCTTCTGCTTCTGACATATTGTAAGATAAGGATACATTCATTTTGATAAATATCAGTTTAGTTCTGAATTTTAAGAATTTCATATCTGGAAATCATTTGCATAGTTTATTAGTAAGTCTATATTTTTGGTGATAATATTTGGTATCTAGATTTTGGATATAAGTTATGACACTGCACATTTTTATCACACTATTCAAATGTAATTTCTACATCCAAAAAAGCATAGAACTATATTTGCCTAAAATTATTTTTCTTTTATATTTGGTGTTACTACTAATGGTGAACTAGAGGCAGGTCCCTCTGCTTTCCCAGGGGATATTACACCTATTGGCTTTTGACTGTTCTTCACGTTGTCTTGTGACCTCTTAAGGTAGCTCTGTGCATGGGAAGTGAAGCGATGCATGAAATTTCCCACATATGATACATGTAAACCTAGATGCAATCTCAGAGGAAAACTTATGGAGGGTGCTGAAAAATTAGTTTGGGTACATTTTCAGAATTGCTTCTAAAGCAAATGAAATCATATGTAGTTCTGTGAGAATTGTTGCTGTAAATAAACACCCCCTGAAAGCAAACTATCTTTAAAATACTAATGATTACCAATATAAAAATATAATTATAGATCCAAGTAACAAATTCTTAAAACACCCAAGAGAATAGGCAACAAAAATCATGATTTTATTCTCATTTTCTTTTTTCTAGGGATGCAGCAGTCGTTCTTGTTTAAATTCATTTTGACAAATAGTCAATGGGTATCCACCAGTATGCCAAGCTCTGTAATTGTGCAGAAGACTTAAAACCAGGTAGACCTGGCTCCCCATAGAGTGCCGGGATGTTATAAAGTACACATAGCTAGAATGTCCTCCTGGTTGGACGTTACCCCAAAGAACATGCATATAGTAGCACTGTAACAAAATTTTAAACTGAAGATTTATTTCTGTCATTGTAATTTTAAGAAAAAAGTAGATACATGTTCACTTAATCAGTATTTTAAAATTTAATAATTGTGGCATTTCCATGCCCTATTAAAACATTGAAGTTGTTAACATGCTAATTTTCTACTGTGTCAATGTGACTTATTGTGATGATGGCTCTTTCTTTAGCTGACATTGATGAGATGAGGATCCACTATGTCTTGAATGAAGGCAGCAATGCAACAAAGGACATCTTCTATTTCTCTGTTGAAGACAATGGTAAGTCGATACCGAAACCTTAAACAGGACTTGTGGTTAATTAAAATCAATATGAAATTGAAAAAAAATTAGATCATTTATATAGCAATCATAATCAGTAATGTCATAACACCAAGAAATGAATTCTTTTTGTTTTATTTATGGTCCTGTGCCAAAGGCTTCTTTTTTTTTTTTTTTGAGACAGAGTCTCACTGTGTTGCCTGGGCTAGAGTGCCGTGGCGTCATCCTAGCTCACAGCAACCTCAAACTCCTGGGCTCAAGCGATCCTCCTGCCTCAGCCTCCCGAGTAGCTGGGACTACAGGCATGCGCCACCATGCCCGGCTAGTTTTTTCTATATATTTTTAGTTGTCCAATTAATTTCTTTCTATTTTTAGCAGAGATGGGGTCTCGCTCTTGCTCAGGCTGGTTTCGAACTCCTGAGCTCAAACAATCCGCCCGCCTCAGCCTCCCAGAGAGCTAGGATTACAGGCGTGAGCCACACGCCTGGCCTAGGATTCTTAACAAATCACATTTTAGGAAGAAAAAGCAATGAGGAATTTGATGACTGAAATGTGAAATGTTTTTCCTGACCTAGATTATATGTAACATTGTATAGGCAAGTGAATCTTATCTCAAGAGAGTCTGAGAATCTAACTGGGGCTATCATTCTGAAGCAAATTAGAAAATTCACCTTCAGACTTTGTTAGGATTTTCAGCTGCAGAACTGAATCTTATGGCTCCCTGGCCTTAGAATTGTAAGCTTTCTGGATGGAGTGAAAAATATATTTCCTGGCCTAGAGGAAAACTTGCTTAAAAACTGCCCGTTTATGCTACACCTATGTCTGTCTACTAGTATCTTCAAAGTAGCATAAATGGGCAGCAACTAGTTAACAGAAGGCACTTTACAGAGCTAGAGATATGATGATTATGTGGTCACAAGAAAAATCATTTTGCAGTATGACAGGATAATAGCAGAAATTATGTCCGTGTGCTGCTTACCACTCAATAACCTCCTTCGGTATAAATCATTACTCATTCCTAGGAAGTAACATGTGTTTTCTGCCTAAGTCACGTGTAATAAGTCAAGAACTGAATTTATTAGAAAGTAGTCCTGTATGAAAGGCCATACGGTGCACTGGGTTTGAATCCCAACTTGCCCTTGGACAAGTTGTCTTGTCCCTTTTGTCATTCACTCCCCCATCTATAAAATGATTGTCTTTATACCTATGTCAAAAGGTTGCTAAGAGGACTAAGTGAGATAATATATGTAAAGCACTTGGTACAAAATAGATGTTCATTAATGGAAATCTTCTCCCTTTCTGGTGAAACTAACTACAGTGGAAACCACTAATCCCTCCTTCTCCTTCTTCTCCCTTAAAGTTTAAAATCAAATCTTTCCTCCCTTTCCCAAGTTCTCAAGAATCAAAGTTACTAAAAATATGCATTTATGCCTTTTAAACAGATTCATAAAGAAATGCAAGAAAAATATTTTATCTTGAATATTTCCCTTTCTGTTTTTTTTTTTTTTTTTTTTTGAGACAGAGTCTCACCGTGTCGCCCGGGCCAGAGTGCCGTGGCGTCATCCTAGCTTGCAGCAACATCAAACTCCTGGGCTCAAGCGATCCTTCTGCCTCAGCCTCCCGAGTAGCTGGGACTACAGGCATGCGCCACCATGCCTGGCTAATTTTTTCTATATATTTTTAGTTGTCCGATTAATTTCTTTCTATTTTTAGTAGAGATGGGGTCTCGCTCTTGCTCAGGCTGGTCTTGAACTCCTAAGCTCAAACAATCTGCCCGCCTTGGCCTCCCAGAGAGCTAGGATTACAGGCGTGAGCCACCACGCCCGGCCTCTGTTTTCGAAAAGAATGATACCCTAAAAAGATATACCTCTGACTCTGACATTATGCTTTGTGGACACTTCAGAAACAAAAGTCAGTTTACAATGATACTATAATGTGAATTTTATATAGCCGCCATTTTTGAACGTTTTCTATGGGCCAGCCAGTACTTATAAACATTATGATTTTTAGCCTCACTACAAAATAAGAGGTAAATACTATGATGCCCATTTTAAAATTAAGACACCACGGTTGAATAATTTGCCTAAAGTCATACAAGTAATAAGGAAGTGAGCTGGAATCAAATCCAAGTCTTGCCAATTCCAAAGCCAAGGCTCTTAGCTGCTAACGCTACATTCATTTTGCTTTGGGAAGCTGAAACCATGGAAAGAAGTCAGAGGACAGGGCTAAGACTGCACGTCCTAACATGACAAAGAAGCACCTTATAAATTAAAGTGATGAAAATGACCAAACACAGAGTCCACAACACTCGAGGGAACGTTTGTTCATGGCTGAACCCTAAAAGACAAATACATAAGCTAATTAAATATTTACGTATTCATTTATCTAGTGGATTTTTAAATTGCCTTCTAAGTGCCACGCACAGAGCTCAGATCCGTGTCTGCCAGGGACGACCATTCTTGGAACAGCTGATGAAGGATTCACTTTCCACACTTTTGGATCTGATATTTTCAAATTATATGAATCCATCTCCTTAGAGTAGCCAACTAAATCTCTTTTCTTTCAAAGTATCCTCACTTTTAAAAGATTTCCTAAATGGAATGTTTAATGAAAATTACAACTTGATCTATTAATACTTTTTTCTTAACAGCACATAGGTACAAACAAAGGTACTGCACACTTCTAGGGATACATTTTTCACCATTGGGCTGAAGTAGAACTTGTTGCTTTCAGTACCAATATTCAAACCATTAAAAGAAGACCATGCTCTACCTGCAGAACTGTGTGTTAGGCATATGCTGCAGGTGAGCTCAGGGGTCTTAAGAATGGAGGTCCTGGCAAAATGACCCTGGAGGTGCAATCTTACTAGAACCCTAAGAGCGATACCAGGAAGGCTTCCAGTCCATAGGTTCTGAAACCAGATCCCAGCTCCATCCCTTGTAGTTGTGTATCTTTCAGAAACTCTAGTCTGCGGCCATACCACCTTGAATGTGCCAATCTTGTCTGATCTTGAAAGCTAAGCAGGGTCTGGCCTGGTTAGTACTTGGATGGGAGACACTCTGCTTTAGTTTGCTCGTCTATGAATGAACATACTGATAGCACGTACCCCTTAGGATTATTACGAGGATTTTATTAGTCTACCATTGCTGCTGTAACAAATTACCACAAATTTAGTGGCTTAAAACAACACAAATCTGTCGTCATATAATCCTGGAGGTCAGAAGTCCAAAATGGTTCTTATGTACTAGAATCAAGGTTTTGACAAGACTTCACCTCTTTGTGGAGACTTTGGGGGAGAATCCACTCCCTTGCCTTTTCCAGCTTCTAGAGGCTACCCCATTTCTCCATCTTCTAAGCCAGAAGTGGCGGAGTCTTTCTCCTGCCGCATCACTCTGATACTTTCCTGCCTCCCTCTCTCATTTATGTGGACTTTTATGATTACGTTGGGACTCCAGAGAATCTAGGATAATCTCCACATCTAGAGATTCTTCATTTAATCACATCTGCAAAGTGCCTTTTGCAATATAATGTAACATATTCACAGATTCCGAGAATTAAGATGTGGACATCTTTAGGGAACCGCTGTCCCTTCCCACCACAAGTATTAAAGGAATTGACACACATAAGGCACTTAGAAGAGTGCCTGGCACATGTAAGCACTCAATAAATAATATCTTTAGTATTATCAGCTGGGATACCAAATTTTATATTTTTCTTCTTCTACCAAAAAGAAGTTTAATAATTTATTCCTCATTATATGAGGTCGACTTTTAAACTACTATGGTAATTATTTTATTGGGATACTGCCTGGAAGCCTTGGTTTCCCACCTCTTTTTCTCTGTCCACTTACAAACCAATTTCTATTTATTAGAAGTCCATCAAGCAGGCAAAGGAAAGAGAGGAAGCAACTCAATGTGTAGTTCTAGTCTTTGATGCTACCTACCGAGTTGATGTATAGTGAATATCTTTCCTTTCTAAATCTTGTTTTTTGTAACAATTGTGTCTTTTTGTTCTGCTATAGTTAAATGAAGTAACATATACCAAAAATGTAATGTGATACCTAGCATATATCAGTTTTCCAATAAATATGAGTTTTCTTCACTTCTTTCCTCTCACATAGTGATAGACATAACTATATTCATGTACAGAGTTTAACTGGCAACTTAAATGGAAATTTCTGATGTGACTGATTTGTATGTTTCATTAATTTCTATAAATTTTAAGTAATCCAGACTAAGGCTATTGCAGTATAAGATCTCATTGGTGGTAAATTTCATTATGTTCAAGGTTATTATGAAAGCCGCTGGTAGGATAGGGAATACATTTTAGATTTCTAAAGCTCTGAACTGTGCCAATTAAGCACACTGTCAAGTTCATTAATCTTCCTTCCCCAGGTCATTATATTCATAGATTCATAGATTTGTATTGAAATTTTTCATATCTCCACTATATATAACACTGAATCTGTCTTTTCCACTTACCATACAATAATATTGCTTTAAACTTGCTTTAAACACTTAACATTTCTACAAAGTGTTTTACAGTAGTTATTCCATTTGATCCTTACCACACCTGCAAGATAGGAATTATTATCCCAAATTTTAAGATGACGAAATGAGCTGAAGGAACTAAAATTATCTGTACAAAGGAACTGTCTAGAGGGACCAAGTCAATTCTTACTAATAAGCCACACTGAATAGCTGTATGTAAGTGAAGCTATTTTAATTTTGTTATGTACTATAGATATTTAAATTTCTTCTTAAGACCAGAAACAGATTGTTTAATTTTCTCTTAAATTATTCAGTGTTTAAAGCCCATTTGATTAATGCTATGCACTTTGATATTTGAATCTGACCTCATACTTGCCTTATGGTCCATATGAATGCCAATTTTCTGTTTAGGTGAGCTGCCTTTTTAAAGAAAATTATGAAAATAAAGAAATAAGAGATAAAGAAGTTTATCAGGACAGTAGCAATGATAAAACTAATGATAAATCCAGTGAGTCTTCCCATTCAGTAAAAGTAATATCACACTTACTTAGAACTTTAAACTCTAGAATGTATCTGAGAATTCAAAACAAGATGGAAATGTCTCTGAGTAGTCAAATTTTCAGATCCATGGCCCAGTATCTTCACACTTGACTCAAAAAAGCCTTTACGTGCTGCCTGTTTGCTCTTATTGCCCCCAAAATTCTACTTTTATTCTAAATAAAAATAGCGTAAGAAAAGTATATGAGTTAACAGCAAAGAGAGCTACAGAATGCAGGAGAGATTAAAACGAGCAGACAAAGAATTCAAGAGGCAGTGTAGTGATGGGGCAAAATACCTGATGTACCTCCATAGCTTGTTATCATACAGGGGAAGGCATAATTGTAGTAAAACTGTAAAACAGTCTATGGGCCTTTGAAGATGATGTCATAACAAGTCTGTATTTGTTAATATGGAAAGAGGTTCAAAATGCATTGTTAAATGAAAAAAGCCAAGTAGAAAACTGTGTAAAGATGTAAAGGAGATGACATTTTGATATATATGTGCATATGAAAAGGTCTGAAGTATGTATAAAGAGATGTTAAATTGTTTTACAGTGGCAATGATAGATTATAAATTGTTTTTCTTTTTGCTTTTCTTTACATTTTCTTGCATAAATGCTTTACGAATGACCACTATTGTTATTAGAAAAAAGCAATTTCCATTTAAGAAAAAAAATGCTTGAATACATCACAACCAACTTGGTTCAATAATATTGATTAATATGACTAACCACATTATTCTGGCTTATACAAACGTCAAAAATATCCCCCTTAATAATGTTATGGGTTCAAAAATCTAAACAAAGGAGAATCATGTCGATTATTCTCAGGCAGGAAGAAATCAACACCTAGACTTGTTTCTGACTTGTTCCCTCTTGAATCCTTCTTGCTTGGATCTTTTATTCCCTTATAGATAGTGACCAACTATGAATCATTAACCCTTGGACAAGCTATAGGCAAGACAGATCGGGAGGCAGGGGAGCAGACAGCTAGAGGGACAGAGGAGACTCACCAACAGTGTTCCCAGGACCAGTGGAGCCAATCTGTGGAAGAATTCAGAGCTGTGAGAGGGAGGAAATAGGGACTGAGGGCTGGATTTCTGATCCTTTGCTGAGCAAAACGTTCTATCATCCACACCTCCCTTATGAGAGATGCCAGATAATCCTCCCTTTGTGTCATTTGTTTTGTGCTGAAACCATTGATTCTTCATAGAAAGATGGAAAAGGTATTAACTATTTATTTACCTTTTGGTCATCTTACAAGTTATCCAGAGAGTCGCCTCAGCCATACTTTCTGATTTTTCTATGGAAGCGAGGCCTGGAATTCAACTGTTGCTGCAGGCAGTTTTTAACTATAAATTAATTCTTTCATAAAGGGCAACTTCCAAGATTGAGTCAGTTTTAGAAGAGGATTCGATGAATGAGGGAATGGTAGGGAACAATATTGAAATCTATCTTAATGGACACACTATTAAAACCTTGTTTTTGGCC
>NW_012143301.1:2818690-2828292 GCF_000956105.1 Propithecus coquereli | reverse complement strand
GGAGACCATTATCCTAAGTGAAGTATCTCGAAAATGGAAAAACAAACACCACATGTACTCTCTAATAATTTGGAACTAATTGATGGACACACATGGGCACAGACAGAAGTAAAAGTCATTGAAAATCAAGCACCGGGGAGGCAGAAGGCACAAGCATTATAAAAGCTATCCATGTAACAAAAATATTTGTACTCCCTTAATATTTTGAAATTAAAAAATAAAAAGAAAGAAAGAAAGAGGAAGGAAGAAAGGAAGGAAGGAAGGAAGGAAGGGAGAGAGAGAGGGGGGAGGGAGGTAAGGAAGGAAGGAAGAAATATTAAGAACAGTTTTTTAAAGTATTTTCTACTAGTAAATCGATACCAACTATACCCAGGGACTGTGTCATCTAGATTGCATTACTATGTATCTCTTGCTTTTCATTTTCCAATTGCTAAATATCCTGATTACCACATACATCAATTTAAGAAACATCTTATTGCTTGAGAAGAAAGTTTATTGCTTGAAATATCAAATATGTTCTTGTCTCGCATTATGTAAATAGGCTCTTAAATAATCACTTCAGGAATAAATATAAAATAAAACTTTACAACTTCAAGATAAGGTCCTAAATTCCATATACACACATATCTACCTAGTAAGTAGATAATTATAAATAGGTATGTGTATATTAATATATGAGGCATATATATATATATATAACAGCTCTCTACAAAGAAAAAAAAACATTTTGACTCATTTGTCCTGGCTAGTTAACATGTATCTATCTTCTTGACAATAACGTAAGATACTTCATTTTCAAATTCAGGCTCAGCAATTACCCATCACTTAACTCATCGCAGGTGTTGCGCTAGGCATACCTTACTTCTCATTTAATCTCCACAATACCATCATGAGATAGATGTGCTCCTCCGTTTTATAGCTAAAAAAACTAAATTTCGATGAGGCTGAGTGAAATGGTTATTATTATTAATGTTATTATCACTCGAACATTCTAGGAAGTCACATGGAAGGATAAGAAAAATCACAAAATTCTAATTCTTCTGAAATTAGGTCATTATTAAAAGTATCTTCAAATATGTTGATCTACTCTTAATTTACAAATTACACATTTCTCTGGCATACAAAAGATTTAATTTAAAGCAAAAATTATAAGCAAACGTCTGGAATCTGATGTTTATATACAGTGCATGCATTGAGACAAGTTCTTAGCTGACTGTTTTGGGCTTGGCTTTTTTTGGCAACGAACTGAGCTAGAAAGGTAATTGGGTACATTCATTAGTGTTATGTAAAACTTCATATAAAATTAAATAAGAATTAAAAGCATAGCTAAGAGTAGAGTCACGATCTGTGCAAGAAAAGTCATCATCGTGCCCCCTCTTCCCTAATGCAGTGATTTTTTCTGTTCCATGGGCCTCTCAGTATTACAGTCGTTTTCCTTTTAGAGAAAATAAAGCCATTCCTCTGAATTCCTGCCTCTAAGCAGGCAAGCAATGCGAGTCACTGAATGAAGCCACTGCTACTTTTAGAAACCGAAAAATCACTGTTTCAACATGGGGTAGATGAATAGTCTTCATTGTCTAGAGTCACTGAAGACAGACATTCTCTAGTGCCTGCAGAAGTGAAGACAGTATTTTTAATAGAAAAACTATCTCCAGGCTGCATTCTGACTAAGCTTCAAATAGGTTGGGCTGCTGAGCATTTTGCTTATAATTCCCTATCGAGGCCGAGACACACTGGCTTGTCTCCATGTAGGATAATGATTCAGGCTTGTCTAAAGTAATTTCCCAGACATTAGGAATGACTATGCATATATTCGTATGCAAACTTTTCTTCAACTTAGGTTTATGAGAAACTTGCAGAGAAACAAAATATGTGCAAGAATCACAAAGTGGATAGCAAACCCTGGCCTCATTAGCAGGAGTCCATATAGTAAAATACACAAAGCATACCTGTACTTAAGCTGGTCAGGTTTCCAGAGGCACACGCCCTAGCACTAGCACAAAAGTGGAAAGTCATTAGCAATGTAATTTCAGCTTCTTGATGAATCGAAGTCTCAAGCCAACATCGAGGGTCAGGGATGGACTGATCAAGTGATCAAGGTTCACAGAGTTTTGTTAATTAGGTGTGTTATTAGAAATAGACATACAAATAGAATTTTCTGCTTTTACTTTCATTTTATGGCACTTATTTGAGAAACTAAATATAAGAATGTATTGTTACACAGTGTGGCAAAAGCAGAGGGAGGTTTAAAGCTTCCAGATCATTATTAGTGATGTCATCAGGATTCCAGTTTTTTGCTTTTGCTTTTTTCTTCTTTCTTTAGACTCTATTTCCGCCTTCTATTCTCATTTTCTTCTTCATTTGTTTTTTATGTTTTTGGCCCAGCTTGTAGAATTAGCTCTGGATGTTCATCATATTTTACAAAGTAAAAATTCTACTTTTAGAGTAATTTCTGCATGGTATAATACATAACTTTCCTTATCTCTGACCATAGTCCTATCTAATAAATGTGCTGAAGAAGGCGTGGAATTTGTTATTTTTAGCAGTAAAAATTCTCTGAAACAGAATGATTTGTTATGGTATTTACTCATAAAAGCTAAGAACCTTAGAAAACTCTGCTAAGAAAATAAAGTTCTACTAAAGAGAGGGAAATTGAATTCCCTTTGAAATTGGCTATGTAAAATGTTTCATTCACACAGTGGGTTTCAAGGAGCTAGACATCCTCTGTTTAATAATCAGGGAGGGCACCAAGCCATACCCCGGGCAGGCATTGTGTAGCGCTGGCAGTATTTCAGCTGGAAGCATCCTTGTTCAGGAGAGCCAATTGAGTTACTCAACTGAAAAAGTTATGACAGATTGAAAATGGCCTGTGGTCTCTGCTTCCTCTGATGAAAAGAAATTGGAATGTGTGCCAGGTGGCAAGGAATTGGGAGAAAAGAAAATGGGTTTCTTGAGATAATGACTTTCTAGTTTTTTTTAAGTGACTGGATATAACTGCTGGAGTTAAATGATTATTTGAGGGGAAGACTTGTAAGAGATTTCTCATTTCCTTTTTTTAAAAGGTGGTTTGATTTAATATGCAATATTAAAGTAATAAATAATTTCCAGCTTTAGATTCTTAGTGGCCAAAATTATTTATGTAGATGAATTAAAGAGAGCAAAGGCAAATCAATTTTTCCCTAAGTAGTTTATTTTCAGTAGAATAAATCTATAGCTCTTAATCCAAGAGATCCATAGATAGAATGCAGAGAGATGGTGAACTTGAATTAAAAACAAATCTTTATTTTTACTAATCTCCACCTAAAATATAGTATTGACTCTAATTATAATTAAATGTAGGTAACAAATAAAAATACTACTAGCGTTACCTGTGACTTTGCATCCAGTAGAAATATCAAATTATACATATTTTAATATCAAATCACAGTCATTATAGAGATGTCAAAATATCCTTTACGGTCATCGTTACTTTGAAATTTTGGTAGTAATTTTATCAGCAATTTATTTTTTTAACAGTTTTATTGAGTTATAATTCACGTACCATACAATTCACCCATGTAAAGTCTACAATTCAATAGTTTTTAGTATATTACATTATTCATTTTTTAATTGTAAAATTATATAACATAAATTTTGTCATTTGAATCATTTTTAGGCATGTAATTCAGTGACATTAATTGCATTCACAATGTTATACAACCATCACCACTGTTTTCAAAACCTTTCATCACCCCAAGCAGAAACTCTGTAACCACTAAACGGTAACTGCCACTTCCTTTTTCCTGGCCTCTGGTAACCTCTAATCTACCTTATGTCTCTATGAATTTGCTTTGCTAGATATGTCATATAAGTGGAATCATACATTATTTAACTTTTTGTGTTGGGTTTATCCCACTTGGCATTATGTCTTCAAGGTTCATCCATGTAGCATGTATCAGTACTTCATTCATTTTTATGGCTGAATAATATTCCATTTATGTATACACCACATTTTGTTTATCCACTCATCTGTTGATAGACACTTGGGCTGCTTCCACCTTTTTGGCTATTGTGAATAATGCTGGAATGAACACTGGATACAAGCATCTTTGAGTCCCTGCTTTCAATGCCCTTGGGGTTTTACCTAAGAGTAAAATTACTGGATCTCATTTGGTAATTCTGTGTTTAGCTTTTTGAGGAACTGCCAAACCGTTTTCCACAGCAGATGCAGAAATTTTTTAATATTCCAATAATTGTGTTATAATATAATTGGTTTTTACATAATCCTATGCATTTTATTTTATGCATTTAGCAACCTTGTTCTAAGGTAGGGACCACAGGCTTGCCCAGACTGTCAAAGAACTCTATAGTACAAAAAAGGTCAAGAACCTCTGTACACTATCTTCTCTTTTATCTAAGGCAAAATAATTTAAATTTGTAAAATTCTTGCAGGTATTTAGAGTCTATAACTAAAAAGGGCAATCATTATAAAAATAATGACTCTGTATTATATAATCTTAGAAGTTTAGTACAAATGAGCTAGACTAATGGCTAAAGTTAAAAACACTTTTAGAAAAAATGTTTCTGAGCTGATAATATATGAAACATCTTTACCAACAAACATGTTGAGAAAACGTCATATGCAATCCAATAGGTAATTGTAAGTCAGGCCTTTAATATCCTAGGGCATAAGGGCAGCTCATCGCCAAAGGTCCTTCCAGCCCTAAACTTCTAAGAATGTTTATTAACTATTCTGTTGAATATTCAGCATGATCCAGTAGGTGTACATTGATCATTCTTATAGGAAGCAGTTCAAGAAAAATTTTCGATCACCATTAACCTACATCATGAAGAAATGAAGGCTTAGGCTTTCTAAAATACCATTATTATACAAACAAGTCCATATGTGATTAATATGTTACTTGATAAATGTGAGTGTGTTACAGAAACAGTTTAATTGAGTGTGATTAAGGGATGATAAGATGTGATTCATTTGCTGCAATGAACAGACAGGAAAAGTATGAAATAATTCTAAGCATCTCTTATTGAATTTTATTTTGTAAATGTAAATACATAAAGAAAGCTTGTTGCTTTTAATGCAAAGAGCAGAACGTGTATAAAGCCCTAAACAATTCCTTTCCACATTAGTTTATGTTCTGTACTGTTGAACATAAATAATCAGCCACTTCTGGGGCTTTGCCTTCCCTTTAATTTTTGCTTTGTTTTTTTATAAAATCTATTTATTTACCTGAAATACACACCACTAATATTTTTAATGGCTTTATTGAGGTGTAACTCGCATACTACACAATGCACCCTTTTAAAGTATACAAGTGAATGGTTTTTAGTATGTTCACAGGATTATGCAACCATCACCACAGTCTAATTTTAGAACATTTCATCCCCTGAAAAAAGAAAGTCCACATCCGTTAGCAGTCACTCCCATTTCCCCCACCCGTTCTCCACTCTAGGCCTTAGCAACCACCAATCTACTCCCTGTCTTTATAGATTTGCCAATTTGGGATCTTTCATATAAATGGAATCTTGCAATATGTGCTCTTTTGTCTGGCTTCTGTCACTTCACATGCTTTCGAGGTTCATCCATGTTATCGCATGTATCAGTAATTTTTATGGCCAAATAATATTCCATTATATGGATATATTGTACCACTTTTTATTTATCCATTCATCAGTTGATGGACATTTGGATTGTTTCCACTTTTTGGCTATTTTGAATAATGTTGTTATGAGCATTCATGAACAACTTTTTGTGTGCATGTAAGTTTTTCATGGACATATTTCTCTTGAGTATATACTGAGGAATGGACGTTTCCCCTTCAGTTCTGAGAACTCAGGACTTCTTGATATTTACTCTCTTTGCTGCCTTGGGAAACCTTTTATTTCAGTAGGAAGAGTAATAAGTGGCAACTAATAGGAAAGCAATTGGATTTCTTTTGAAAACGTGTTTAAGCTTGGACATTTTCTAAGTATGCACAAATTACTTGTTTTCAAGTTTATAATTAATATGGGGCAAGAAATTTTTAGTTCAATGCCTTAGAGAGGTTCAGTGACCTAAGATTGTGATCCGTTTCCTTAAGAGACCTCATAACTTCGATAACACTTGTTCTAAGTAATATTGGTCATTTAAAACAGGGCTTGTGTCCATGAGCTGGGGGTGTGGGAAGACAAGGTAAATTTGGCACATATCCCCTGACAGAGTTTTACTTTTATATTAATACAAGTACTTATGAAACCAAATACAAAATCCACAGAGAATTTTTAAGTTATCTCTGAAATTCAAAGCTCATAGGCTCTAGTTCTGCTCCAGGTCCCTGGTCCTTGCCCCTCCTAAGGACAGGTTCACTCTCATATGCCTTTAGTGGTATTTTGGTGTAAGGCTTGAAAGCACTGATGGAATTAATTTTTTTTCATGTGATTTTGATATGAATTCAAATAATTTAAATGGTATTTCCTGAGTGGAGTCCTATGGAACTAGCAGTTAAAAGGTGTTACATTGAAGGAAAACAAAAAAATCTTGTATTTAAATAAGTTTGAGAAATAATGGATTTAGCAAATTTACAGTTTCTTTCATTTAAAACTTCTCAGATGCCAGAGAGTTCTCTCATTCCTTGCTCTAAATGAAAGATCTGGAACTACCTGATTTAAGGTTCAACGTCTAGACCTTGAAACCGTGACTCTGTCTTTGGGCCCGTAAGCCTGCAGAGCTTTTTGGCAAACTTATACCTTTGCCTTTTATTTCAAAACTTAAGTTGTATAATTGACCAAAACGATCAATTAGAAATCTTCCCCAATGTTAATTTTAGAGCACTGAGAAGAGATTCATGAGAGGATGATTCCTGGGTGTAAGACATTTCAATTTCATTAACCACTGAGTACAGCTTTGTTCACCTGCAATGTCTTTCTTCTCTCATTTTTTCGTATGTAACTGAGTTGGGCTTGGTTATGCTGTTTCCCTGTTTCACCCAGGCTATTTTCTGATAAAATGACTTCATATTGGCAGACACATTTTCTATGATTAATTAGGGATGAGAGGGTAATATTTTCCTACAAAATTTCACCTTTCAGGCTTTAAATTGATTTTCCTTTGCAACTTCAATTTTTCTCTCCTATGAATTCATTTGTTAGGGGAGAAAAAAAGAGCCCTAAGTAGGAGAACGCCAGTGCACAGTGTAATGGAGGTTTGGGGGACAGTCAGATTTCTACACAGGGCCTTTCTGCTTTCTTGTACCCCTACCCCCCCACCGCGGACGTCTCTGGCTTCACTGACCTGCGTGGACCAGCTGAGGAGGAAATGGAAGGGGCAGCCCCACTGTGACCGCTCCCACCGGCCATTTGCTCCTCTGTACTTACTCTGATTTCTTCACTTGCTGTCTCTCTTTAACTCTAACCTGTTTCTTTGCTAGGTCCAACATGCTCTCACTTGACAGTTCACTGCAAGTAGCATGGCACAATAGAATGAACACAGGTTTGCAAATACAGTTTAAGAGTCTTTGCATGACAAATTCAGGAGAGGTGAGTCTTCCCTCTCCTTGGTCAAGAATTCCAAATGCCAAGGCAAATGGAGCCACTCCAGATTAGTGGATGATGTCATGCTTCATTCACAGTTGTTTAGGAAGAACCTGGTATATGCATCCTAAAGCAAAATATATAAATGACATTTATTGGAAAGCAAGTACAAATAGAAGATTGGAAGGAATTGGATTCATCCTAGTTTGTCTTTTCCTTTTATTCCTACCAACAATCATTTTCCCCTGAGTGTTTGGTGAACCTTTCTTACTGGGATTTTTTTTCTAAGTGTACTTTACACGAAAATTTTTTCCTAGCAGGTACTTCTCACTCAATCATTTAAATAACTTTTTTCATTATATTCCAAGTTATTATGTTAATTTTTAGACAAAAAGATTCTTTAGTTTGTTGTATTAATTATGAATGTAGACCAATAGTCCTCCTAAAGGTATTAGCTCAACTACTAGACATTGTTCGGCTTGTTCAAGAGTTCTCACTGTATAAACCTCCTACTGAAAGGAGCTTAATTTTTTAAAAATTTTCTGATGTTTCATACTAGTCAAAAGAAGAGAGTCCCTCAGCAACAACTTTTCCTGCAAGAAGAAAGAAAAAAAGAGTCACCCAATTCTAGAGTTACTTAATAGGCACGCATGATCCTTGTGACAATATTTGTTACATAATCAAATTCCCTGAGAAGTTTTATAAAAAACAGAAATCTGTACCAACCACCTAGATACTCTGATTAAATTTGTCTGATGTAAATCCTGGGCATCAGTATTTTAGGCAACTCCCCCAGGCTATTCTAATGTGCAGCAAGGTTGGAAACTATGGTAGGCAAAATTCTAAGGTAAGCCACATAAGCACTTCCTGCATAATCTCTTCTCTTGCATGTAGATGGGGCCTGTCACTTGCTTCTAATCAACAGAATATGTCAAAGCTGATGGATGCTACTCCTGTGGTTAGGTTTACACATATACATACATGGGCATGTATCTCCATCTTGCTAGCACGCACTAGAGAGAGTCTCCTCTGGCCTTGAAGAAGCAAACAGCCACGCTGTGAACTACCTATGGAACAAGCCACATTGCAGGGAACTTCGGGAAGTTTCTAGAAGCTAATGGTGGCCTCCAGCCAACAGCCAGTAAGAAGCTGTTGGGACCATCAGTTACACGACCACAAGAAAATGAGTTCTGCCAGAAATATAAATGAGCTTGGGAGCAGATTCTTCCCTATTTGAGCCTCCACGTGAGAATGCAGTCTAGTCTAACACCTGGATTTCAGTCTTTCAAACCCCAATTAGGGGGTTCAGCTGAGCTAAATTCCTGACCCACTGAAACTGTGAAATAATAAATATGTGGTTTTTCCAGCTGCTAAGGTTGTAGCGATTTTTAAATGGCAATAGAAAACTAAGACAAGAACTACTCTCTAATAATTATATCAGAGCCATTTGTGTTTTAGTTTTGCTACTTTATGCCTTATAGAGTTTGCTCAAAAGAATAGAGTTAAGCCCTATTATTTTCTGGACTCCAGGATCAGTTGTACAGCTTTTTTCTTCAAGTTCTTCATGCCCCCATTAATAAAAGATGAAAAAGCTGCGTACACCTCAATTTACCCAGCTCACAAGACCCAAAAGGATTGAATGGGGTTTATTTCTATATTTCATTTGCCAGTTTGATTTTCTATTGTTCATTTGGCTTTTAAAACTCCTTATGTATTATTCTTTTCTTTTAAAGGCTGGAAAAAGCCCATTTGAAGGAATAGTTTAGCTATTTTTAAAGTTATATCTTTAGGGCACACCAGGAAAACCAAATGAAGAGGTAGGAAACTGGCAGCATTTAATACTAAGCACAAAATGGTGAGATGATATACACAGCTAGGGATTTGCGCAGAAATACGAAACATAGGAAAATCTTTTGAATCATTAGTTTTTCAGAGATACAAAATTGTAGCTCCAAGAACAAGTCCATTGACATGAAAATAGTAATAATACTGAATTAAAGTACACAATTCCATTCAGTACACAACTGATTGTTTTGTAGGAAAGCCATCTACGTTATTTCTACCTTCCTCTCCTTCTTTATCTTCTAAGAAGTGTA
>NW_012143301.1:2812812-2813959 GCF_000956105.1 Propithecus coquereli | reverse complement strand
TATGCTATAATTGTACCTATTTATGGGGTATAATTTGATATTTTAATACATGTATATGTTGTATAATGATCAAATCAGGGTAGGCAGCATATCTATCACCTCATGCATTTCTCATTTCTTTGTGATGAGAACATTTTAAAGCCTCTCGTCCAACTATTTTGTAGTGTACAATATCTTACTATTAACCATAGTCACCCTACTGTGCACTAGAACACCAGAACTTATTCTTCCCTTCTTATTGTAACTTTGCACCTGTTAGCCAGCCTCTCCCAATTCCCCCTCCACCCTCCCCTCCCCAGTCTCTGGTAACCACTGTTCCATGCTCTACTTCTATGATGTCAACATTTGTTTAAGATTCCATATGAGTGAGAAAGAGAAATACAGTATTTCTCTTTTGGTGCCTGGCTTATTTCATTCATTCATATTGTTGCAAGTGAGAGAATTTCCCCCTCCTTTATGGCTAAATAGTATTCTCCTCTGTATATATACCACAATTTCTTTATCCATTCATCCATTGATGGACACGTTGATCGATTCTGTATCTTGACTATTATAAATTGTGCTGCAATAAACATGGGAGTGCAGATATCTCTTCAACATATGGACTTCATTTCCTTTGGATATATACCCAGTAGTAGAATTGCTGGATCACATGGTAGTTCTATTTCTTAAGTTTTTGAGTAACCTCCCCACTGTTTTGCATAATACCTGTACTAACAATTCATAATCCCACCAACAACGTGTAAGAGTTCCCTTTTCTCCATATCCTCACTAACACTTGTTTTCTTTTGCCTTTTTGACAATAGCCATTCTCACTGGAGTGAAGTGGTGTCTCATTGTGATTGTCATTTGCATTTCTCTGATGATTAGTGATGTCGAGCATTTCTTCATATACCTGCTGGCCATTAGTATGTCTTCTTTTGAGAAATGTCTATGAAGATCTTTTATCCATTTTGTAATCATATTATTTGGTTTTTTGATGTTAAGTTGTTTAAGTTCCCAGTATTATATATTCTGGAGATTAACCCCTTGTCAGATGTGTAGTTTGCAAACTTTTTCTCCCACGCTGTAGGTTGTCTCTTCACTCTGTTGTTTCCTTTGCTTTACTAGTTTGATGTAATCCCATTGTCTATATTTTCTTTTGTTG
>NW_012143301.1:2808998-2812592 GCF_000956105.1 Propithecus coquereli | reverse complement strand
ATTAGTGTCTTTACAAGAGTTGCTTCAGACTCATTTTGTTTGCATTATAGAATGATCAGATGTAGGAACTGATGGAATCGTGACTGTGTAATAGCATTTATGATTTTGTTAACAGTTGACGTGACAAAAGCAATGATTGGGTTATAAACAGTGTAACTAATGTTTACAGAATGCTCCCCAGCTAGCTTCCTGTTTTGCCAAGCCCAAACCATGAGAGTCTGTGTCATAGACTGGTTTGCTCAATTTGAACAATCAATTGTTTTTTTCTTAAATTTCATGCAACGTTTCCCCAACTGGTCATGAAACATTCATCCAGAGGCAACAGAAGGTATGAACCAGTGTACAAACAGAATCTTGATTTGTCATAAATAATCTGGAGCAATTCTGTCATCTAGTACCATTGTGGCAAGTGTGTGGAGGCTCTTCTGTCAAGCCTGCAGATACAGTTTCGTTGGCAACGACAGACACAATGAGAAAAAGATTCGTATGCAGCTTTCCAAGGCAGGTGCTCCAAGCCAAGGAAGAAAACCTCATGGAAAGCAATGAGTGTCTTCAACTCTTCTAGAAAGGCCTACCTATCATCAAAAGTGTTGTCAATGTGAGTTATTGATGACTGAAGGGAATGGGCCATTTAAACTTTGTGAAGGATCTTGTTAACACTCCCAGGTTAACATTTCTCCTTCCCTGGGTTGGCATTAGTATATTTAATTTTCATAAAGGAAAAATGAACAAGAGTTCACGTGGCCAGTGTATGTATCAGGAAGAATGCAGAGGATTCCAGAAGGCTAAAGTCCTGATCCAAAGGTTGTCTGATGAACAAGGTGAGCAGAGGAAGATGAAAGAACATAAGATACGGAGCATGGGTGTGATGAAGAAGAACTTAGTGATGATGAAGAGCTGAAAGTTGCCCCTGGAGCTCAGATATGGTCCTGTCATGATTTCTGCACTGGTGAGGCAGAAATCTGACTGCAATACAATCCATTTAAAATTTACAGTGAAATTTAACAGATATGGAATCTGATTCTTACTAGTTTACTTGGTAAATGAAATTCTCTTTGTTTTACTATCCTTACTGAAATTAAATTGGCTTTATTTTGTAAAACTAAGATTTGTAAGCCACAGAATTTAAGTTCAAAAATAAAAGGTAATCCTTAGCTCATGAAAATACATCAGTATATCTCATAACACTAAGTAATGATGCTAATGCATCAGTTTTACAGCTCAAGTTTTCCTCTGAAGGATCTTTGAATGGTTATTCGGTATATTTTACATCAAACACTCTTAAGGTTTTGTGTTATGTTTCTAATCTTTCCTAGTATTTTCCAAGAATTCTAAATGTTGGGGCAGTTTTATAAACATAGAAGGCTTATTTTTCTTTTCCATCCATTATGTTTTCTCTCATGAAGGATCTGAATTTAAATCTTCATAAAAGCTCTTTTGGCAAATTAGTTAACATCAAAATAGTTCATCTCTCTCACTGGAGAAGAGGAAAACCTCTCCCTGCAAAGGGTTCCTGTTGCAATGGCTACATGCAAAATGCCAAAATTCTCCTTACTAGATTAAAACAAGAAAACAAAACATGAAGATAGGGGCCAAATGTGTAAATAGTAATTAAAAGTATCTAAGATATGAGATGTTGTAAGATGACTGTATTTAGAAAAGTTTCAGAAAAGTTTAATGTATCAGACGAAAAAAGGGTGGGGAGAGAGTACGAATATTATGGTGACTGTATTAGTCTGGGTTCTGCAGAAATATATAAATAGAATCAATATGTAGATAGATAGGTAGGTAAATAGGTAGGTAGGTAGATAGATGGAAGACAGATATTCATTGGCTCACACAATTGTGGGGGCTGGCAAATCCAAAATCTGTAGGGCAGACTGGAAATTCACTTAAGAGTTGATGTTGCAATCTCAAGTCTGAAATCTGCAGGGCAGGCCAGCAAGTGGGAAACTCCGGCAGGATTTCTGTGTTGCAGTCGTGAGGCCGACTTGCGTCTTGGGAAAATGTCAGTCTTTGCTCTTAAGGCCCTTACCTGATTGGATGAGGCTCACCCACATTATGGAGGGTGATCTGCTTTACTTAAAGTCAACTGATTGTAAATGTTAATCACATCCACAAATACCTTCACAGCAACATCTAGACGAGGGTTTGGCCAGACAACGGAGCACCATAGCCTAGCCACGCTGACACACAAAATTAACCATCATAGTGACTTTTCTGATGAAAAGTTTTCACCATTCTTGAAGCAAGTAGAGGATAAATTGGTGTCTCCATTTCTCAGGCTGAAGTAGCAGAGAGAGTTTGCAAGAGCTATGAAGCAGTTGCACAGACCATGAATGGCTTCACTCGCCCCCAGCAAAGCCCGTCTGCTTTCACTGGTCATCTCGCTGTCCTCCCAGAGCACACAGTTCCTCTCCTCTTGAGGCGAGCTATAGACCCATCACGGACCCTGCTGGACTCTCATGCATACACGCTGCTTGAGAAAAGCAGATTCAGACATCTTCGTTTAAGAAATATTTCCCCTCTTTTCCCTAGTGATACTTGCCTCCTGTTTCCTTTGTCACCCATTATTAATATGTAGAGAGAAGGCTAGAATCTGGGAAATTAGGAAAATAATTTTGGAAAGGGTAGTCTTGAGGGAAAAGAGTGCATTTGAATCCTTGATCTATGACTTCTGCCTGGGCTTGCTGCCTACTCTAATATAACTGTGGCACCTCCATGGCTGGGCAAAGGATTTTGGCTTAAGAAGGCAGCCATGTTTTTGTTCTGTAGTTTATACCATAAAGTTCATATACTATTCATGGGAAAATGTTTCTTTTCCTTATAAACTCCAAGAGAAACTTCAAAAAAAATACAGTTTGTAGACTGAACCTGTATCTTGGTATTTTCCTAAAAGGTGAAATTACAGAAACTATTGTTGTTGTCATTATCATTATTTTGAGAATTATAGATCTGAAGACTGGAAATGAACTCAGAGATCGTGCCCATTTTTATGTCTTTGTTCAATGAATGATACGGAAGTGGAACATTACCTTAAGATTCTATAACAACTTTCCAGGGATCTACAAGGTTTGGTTCCAGAGATATGGTAAAGAAAAAGCACGCATTAAGAAACATCTTTGTGGATGCTGCTTATTACATAATCATTCTTCATATTTTAAATCTTAAAAAGATAGTGTACAGAAAAGAAACATTGGTCTCCTAGAAATTGGAAAGAGCTCATGTATACATAAAGACAAAGAAGTGGAAACAAAGATGAGGCAGCTATAGGGAGGGGGCAAAAGAAACAGAAACGGGCTTTTGCAAAAGCAGCGTGTGCACACACACATATGCACATGCACACATGCATACACACGCACACACGCAGAGGAGGAGGGGAATAAGAAAGAGTAAAGGAAAGATACAGACCAAAAGCCTGGATTACTCTCACGTGTGATTTGCCACAGTCACATTTCTTTCCATGTTAAATGCTCCTGATCACCGTATAATAGTATCCTACTTTAAATTGTGCAGCAGCATAATTCATAAAACAGTATATATGCTCCAAAGTCTTCAAAACTATTTTCATTTTAATAAAGTATATTTTAAATA
>NW_012143301.1:2807391-2808798 GCF_000956105.1 Propithecus coquereli | reverse complement strand
ACACAATTCCATTCAGTACACAACTGATTGTTTTGTAGGAAAGCCATCTACGTTATTTCTACCTTCCTCTCCTTCTTTATCTTCTAAGAAGTGTATAAAGAAATAGGCTTGATTTTAAGTTATTACCTCCTCACAGTTGAAAGGATTTTCTGATGTCCACATTGGGTGTGCACAATTGGGGGCAGGATTTACAGCATTTTAGTTGACCACTTTGCTAATCAGCACCCACAGCAGTAAGAACAAAATTATCTGTTGGCAAGGAGAAGAGAGTGTAAATGATTCTAAGGTCCTCCAGCTGCCAGCATTTCATTCCGTGTCTCTGCATTCCCACGTCCCCATCAAGGGCATGGGCTGCTCACCAGAGAAACTCCCAACCATCTTATCTGAAGCCTTTGAGCAGTTGAGAACTGGGATATCGGTCCTTTGTAATGTCTTTCCATGCATCCACAATGAATTTATAGGAAATCAAAAGTCTCTATCGTGTTTGATTCTTGTACAGCAAGCCAAATGCTGGAAAGATTTAGCAAATGATAACTAGAGAAACTGTCTCATAGATCAGCATTGACTTTTTCGATTCTGCAACAATTACAATAAAATGAGCAATAGTTTTAAAAAGCAGGCAGAGATGTTTTTTAAAAGCACTCAAGGAGTCCTATTTAACACTGTGGAGACATACTATTGGTCTGGCAAAAAAAACAGAGAAAATTACTATCTCCTATTTAAATGGTGAGGAGAATAGGAACATATGAATATTATTGAAAGGAATACTAAGGCCAGTATAGTGATCAAGTAAATAAGCACTGATTTTATTTACTTGCCAAGAAGGAAACACACATCAGTGAAAAAATTCAGAGCGGTTCACTGAAGAAGTCAGGGACCAATGTATCCAGAGAAAGGAGAAGTTCACTGTGGCTATGTTAATTAAGGACTGAAGCCTGTACACAGGAGAGGATAGAATGAACCCTTATTGCTGATATAATTGATTAAAACAAGTCCTGTTGTTCACCGATCACAGAAGACTCTCCCACTGGACCTGGGTTTAGCCACAGCCATTGATCATCTTTGGCTGTTGGGTTGCTTTAAGATCACTGTAGCTTATCAGCTACGACTGCTCAGAACTAGCTGTGGGGAAGCACAGCATCCAGTTTTGAGATCCCCAAGGCAAGAACTGCTGCAAGTGGATTCTTTTACAGTCCCTCCTCTTGATTTTCATCCATCCAGGCAAAACAAGATGACTACAACAGCATAGGCAAATTATCAGATTTTTAGGTCTACACTATTCTCTTGGTTTGGAGGGCTAATTTCATACACCATTAGTGTCTTTACAAGAGTTGCTTCAGACTCATTTTGTTTGCATTATAGAATGATCAGATGTAGGAACTGATGGAATCGTGACTGTGTAATAGC
>NW_012143301.1:2790719-2795546 GCF_000956105.1 Propithecus coquereli | reverse complement strand
TCTCTACTAAAATTGGAAAGAAATTAATTGGACAACTAAAAATATATAGAAAAAATTATCCAGGCATGGTGGCACATGCCTGTAGTCCCAGTTACTTGGGAGGCTGAGGCAGGAGGATCGCTTGAGCCCAGGAGTTTGAGGTTGCTGTGAGCTAGGATGACGCCACAACACTCCAGCCAGGGCAACACAGTGAGACTTTGTCTCAAAAAAAAAAAAAAAAAAATCCTTGCCAGCCCAGCATCATGAAGTGTTTCTCCTGTGTTTTATTCTAGTGGTTTTATAGTTTTGGGTTTTACATTTAAATTGTTAATTCATTTTGAGTTGATTTATTTATATGGTGAGAGATATCCACATTCTGCATGTGGATATTCAATTTTCCCAGTGCCATTTATTGAAGAGACTGTCTTTTCCCCAATGTGTATTCTTAGTACCCCTTGCCAAAAATCAGTTGATTGTAGCTGCAAGAATTTATTTCTGGGCTCTCTATTCTCATGGATCTCTGTTTCTGTTTTTATGCCAATACCATGCTGTTTTGGTTACTATCGCTTTGTAATATAATTTGAAGTCAGGTACTATGATGCTTCCAGCTTTGTTCTTTTTGCTCAGCATTGCTTCGGCTATTCAGGGGCTGCTGTGGTTCCATATAAATTTTAAGATTTTGTTTCTATTTCTGTGAAGAATGTTATTGGTATTTTGATAGGAATTCCTTTAAATCTGTAGATTGCTTTGGCCATTTTAACAATATTAATTCCTTCAATTTATGAACATAGCATATCATTCCATTTAGTTGTGTCCCCTTTAATTTCTTCACCAGTGTTTTGTAGTTTTCAGTGTAGAGATCATTCACTTCTTTGGTTAAGTTTATTCCTAGGTATTTTAAATGATTTTTAAACTGAATTTCTATTTACCATGACTGCAGGCAGTATCCAGGTTCAGTCTTCCACTGAACATGATTCAGCTTTGACCTATTCTGTCATTTTTTATTCTGCCACTGAATAGCATCATTCAAAATGATGCCTAACAGACTCAATTCCATTGTCCTCAGGGTCTATAAGATTTATGAATTTGACAGTAGATTGCTTTAGGGGAACTCACTGGGACCATTTATAACTTGTGCTATTAAAAAGGCATTTTTATTTCCAGAAAAAATGAATATTTTACCCAAGAGTTTATAAATTGAGTGGAAGTTTTTTATTTATCTAGCAGTTGTTGATTTGTGGTCTGGCAGGAAGGAATTCCTGGCAAATAGAATGCTTCCCCTGAAAAGAAAAGCTCAGCTTATATTCTTAGCCTGATCAGTGCTTGCCAAGAACTAGGCTAACGATATCTGTTGAAAATCTGGCTTGACCATTTTGTAATGTGTGGACTAACAATGGAGATTATTATTACGACAGAGCTGTGCTGTGGTTTACTTGGCCTCCAACCTTTACTCCCTAATTATTGTTTCATTAAATCTCAAAAATAACTCTCAGTCAGAGTTCATTCCCCATTCATTTGGAGATTTGTTGGTTGGTTTTAAGGTTCAAACAAACTCCCGTACAATAGTCAGGGAATACACTTGGTTCTAAAATCTGTCCTGTGGTCAGTAGGGCTTTATCTTCATGCCGCCACAATCCTTCCTTTTTGTGTCCTTTTTTCATGTGGACCTTCAGGTGGCTCCCCCTTTCCTCACATTTATGAATCAAATTTCTCTTGGAATCATTTTATAGCTCCCGTGAGCACATTGTATACATAAGCTGGAATGTGGATGTGACATTTATCTCTTTACTCTTAGGAAAGTAAGTGATTCTGACTTTTATGCCCACTGTTTCAGAGCTATTATACTAGTCACTGACATCAGCAGGCTGGCTCCTGTGTCGGACACCTACAAGGAAGCTTCAGAGCTTGGTTTGATAAGGGACCAGCTCTCCTTAAGGTATATAGTACAATATGGATTTTCAAGCAGTATTCATTTTTATTTATTATACTATCACATTTCTAATGCCAATCAAGTGCAAATTAATATGACCAGTGTGATGTGATCAATTTAAAGAACATAGGAGAACACTAGACTTTGAGTAAAAAGTTAAAGTTATGCAATATGAAAATGTGAGGCATTATTTTTATCATTTTTTTAAAAAAGATTTCTTTAGAACAAGACCCTCAGACTTAAAGATTTGCTCATAGCCTGGCTGTACACAAAGTATTTTGTAGAAGAGGAAGCTCTAAGCTAAAAATTTAAAAGCAGATACAGATACTGGCTTGTTGCTAACTAGAAAAAATGATGGCTTTATACTATGATATTACTAGAAATTTTTAACTGATTATGTACATAGCTGTGAACAAAGTAATAGAAGCAATACAGTTACAAACTCTACACAGGTTAAAGTATTAGGAGTGCTCATTCTATTCTTCTTGAAATCTACATTTAGGTCAGTTTTTCTCCCAGAAGCATTCAGTCATTCAATAGCTATTTAATGAGCCCCTGTTAATTGCCAGAAATGGTGCTATGTGCTAAAACTCCAAAAATAAAAGACACCAGCAATTAGCTCCAAATCTAGAAAGAGACTGACGTGTAGACAATTAACTGCACAATGTGAGAGGTGCAAGAAAGAAGGTTTATGCAAGAGCGGAAGAGATAACCATTGCCAAAGGAAGCTTCATCAGGGGCAACCTTTAAACTGGGCCTTGTAGGATGAATAAGAGTTTTCAGAGCTGTGAAACAGCACTGTGAGCTTGGTATAACTGGCCCATGGGCTCCAAAGGCAGTAAGAGAAATAGGAGATGACGGAGAGATAGAAAGGACCCAGATCGTCATTGCTTCTCGGCCTTTGGGCTAAGATCAAGTGTAGACAGCATCCAGATTGCAGAGGGCTTTGTGTATTTCTTAATTTACTTACCAGCTCTGTGACCTTGAGTGAGGCACAGTTACTGAACCACAGGTACTTCATCTGTCAGATGTCAAGTATGTCTGCTCGCGCTCTTCCCAGTTGTTGTAAAGATTGGATTTTCACATGAGATAATGGATATGGAAGGACTCGATTATAATATGCAATCAGGGTTAAGATCACACATCTAGATCTCCCAGTGACTTCTGTACCCAGACAGTTCATGTGCTTTCAGGAGAACTCCCCCTCCTCACTCGTGCTTAACCTCAAAAGAGCTTAAAACTCACATTTACTTTATCACATTGCACCGATTTATGCTGAATAATATTATTTGTCCAAACTGGGACATAATAAGTAAATACGTTTTCTCTATTGCTCTGATGGTGCCATATTCTAAGGGAGCAGAAAGAATCATGGAATGTTAGACCTGAAAAGCAACTCAGAAAGTCTGTAATTCTACTCCCTCATCTGAGAGGTGAGGGGATGACGCCCTGAGAAGTAAGTAATTCACCCAGGACCCCATCTCTAGCTAGTGGTGTCACCAAGACTCCAGCGTAGGCCTCCTCACTCAGAGCCCGGTTCTCTTCCCACCACGTCCTGATGCCTCTGCATATGTCAAGTTGAACTATGTGAAACTGCTGCCATCCAGCCATTTTTGACCTGAAGAAAATAACAATTCTTTCGGGTTTGATCTGATGGAAAGACTCATCCTGCTGGCCTGGCCAGTCTCCTGCTCAGATTCTGAGTAGAAGAATCTTTCCTTCCGTGACCTCTGTTGGTGGAGAAGTGCTCTCTTCCCACGGAGAACCCTGAAAACTTAAGTTTAGAGAAATTCAAACTTTTCTAAAACTTCCACATCCATCATTGCATTGGATCCTTATAACAATCTCAAGATGGAAGTGAAGAATCTCTGAAAGGAAAAATGTAAGATACCATCAAATGAATATTTTGGAAATGAATGTAAATTAGTTCACACAGTAATAAAAAGAGTGAGAAATAAATGATACTAAGGGCAGATGATGCCCCTGGGTGTGGCAGTTACTAGGCAGGCATGGGCTCTCTGCGGGTGGTGCTGACAGCCACCTCCCCTTGCTACCGCAGCGCCCTCATTAGCCTAGTAGGCAGCACTGGGATACGCTGCATCCGTGTCTTCTCACTAATGACAAATCAGGACTCTGTCCTAGACAATCTATTTAAATTACTGGATTGCTTAGGACAAAGCAAGCCCTGGAGTCCCTGGCCCTAGAGCGTGGGAGTCAAACATAGTCTTTACCTCCAATGGAAAAGAAAAGAAAATAGAGTGACATAAAAGTGCAGAAAGGGGTTCTCTAGTTCAGTACATGAGAGCACTCAGTCACTTTCTCTGGCCCTATCTAGCTTGTATCCAAAAAGGAACAGGATTATTTTGATCTCTGAACAGGAAGTTGCTATATTACATTATATTTTTTCTGGAAGGGTTTGTTTGAACATCCTCCTTAAATTCTGTACACTCCAGAGAAGGGCAAAGGCACAATGTTTTCCACCTCCCAGTTAGCCACCTGAGGCCCAAACTCCCAAGAAAGATGCCATGTGGTCATGCAATCAGTATATTTCTTCCTCTTTGGGTGGTTTTATTTTGTGTCAAAAGCAGCATGTGACGCCCTTGTTGAGGCATGCAAAAAAATGTAAGAAAAGCTTGTGGTCTTTGTTTTTTCACTCTGCTTCTACTGTGCTTATACTGAAGAGCCCTGGGTTTTGTTGTTGTTGTTTTGTGGGTATTACTGGGGCCGGGGGTTGTTTGTTTGTTTGTTTGGGACAGAGTCTCACTCTGTCACCAGAGCTAGAGTGCCGTGCTGTCATCATAGCTCACTACAATGTCCAGCTCCGGAGCTCAAGTGATCATCTTCAGGCATTAGCCTCCAGAGTAGCTGGCACTACAGGCACACACAGCACCATGGCTGGCTAGTTTGGTTTTATTTTT
>NW_012143301.1:2780995-2790669 GCF_000956105.1 Propithecus coquereli | reverse complement strand
GTCACTTTCTCTGGCCCTATCTAGCTTGTATCCAAAAAGGAACAGGATTATTTTGATCTCTGAACAGGAAGTTGCTATATTACATTATATTTTTTTCTGGAAGGGTTTGTTTGAACATCCTCCTTAAATTCTGTACACTCCAGAGAAAGGCAAAGGCACAATGTTTTCCACCTCCCAGTTAGCCACCTGAGGCCCCAACTCCCAAGAAAGATGCCATGTGGTCATGCAATCAGTATATTTCTTCCTCTTTGGGTGGTTTTATTTTGTGTCAAAAGCAGCATGTGACGCCCCTGTTGAGGCATGCAAAAAAATGTAAGAAAAGTTTGTGGTTTTTGTTTTTCACTCTGCTTCTACTATGCTTATACTGAAGAGCCCTGGGTTTTGTTGTTGTTGTTTTGTGGGTATTATTGGGGCCGGGGGTTGTTTGTTTGTTTGTTTGTTTGGGACATAGTCTCACTCTGTCACCAGAGCTAGAGTGCCGTGGTGTCATCATAGCTCACTACAATGTCCAAATCCGGAGCTCAAGTGATCATCTTCAGGCATTAGCCTCCAGAGTAGCTGGCACTACAGGCACACACAGCACCATGGCTGGCTAGTTTGGTTTTTATTTTTATTTATTTATTTATTTTGGTAGAGATGAGGTCTCATTACGTTACTCGGGCTGGTCTCAAACTCTTGGCCTCAAGTGATCCTCCTGCTGTGGTCTTCCAAATTGCTGGGATTACAGGAGTGAGCCACTGTGTCCGCCTGAAGAGCTCTATTTTAAGAAGAAGAAAAAGGCACAGAAAACTTATGTTGTTATACATAGCACTAACATGTTGAGTTTTTATTCTCCAAAATGGAAAGCCAAATATATCAAGACAGTTTGAGGACATGTCCAAAAAGAATATACCAAACTCCTCCTTGTAAACTGAATAAGAGCTAGATGCCTGGATACCTGCCATCCCCTCTGCCCCCACCCACCCAGCATGTGAGTACGAAGGCCTCTGCCTCCGCCACCTGCTCCGCATTTGCAAAAATTGCAGAAGTGGATTCGGGAGCATCGTCTGTGAGGGAGCATCTTGCCGCTTAGGAACACACAACTAGAGAAAGGACTGCAGATATCTCATCTCTTTGCTATTCTTTAAGTTTTTTTCCCTCTTCTCTGAAAAGCCTGATGTGTAAGTTGCACAAAATAGCCTATTATTCCTCAAGAAGAGAATGGACATGAGTCTGTAGTGTTGGAAACCAAAAAAAAAAAAAGGGCCACCTCTCCTTCTCAGCTCCGGAACACGGGTGGTTGCAGCCTGAAGCACTGAGAGGGGATAATCAGGCAGGCTCATGGAACAGCAAATAGAAGGGAATTAAGCAAAAGCCTGAGAAATGGGAGTGGACAATCAAATGGAACAGCACCTTTGTTCAGGAAGGGGATGTGGACGCAACAAGACACAGTTTTGAAATTGTTACCCACAGCTCCAGGCACGTGGGAGACAGACATGGGAAAAAAAATGGAGACCTGGCTGACATGCAATTTGGCTTTTTCCCTTACTTAATTTGCAAATTCCTCTATCTCCAGTTATTTTCTTTCCCCTGAATTTATACCTCTATTGAAAAAAAAAAACAAGACCATTATATTTATAATCTGTCGACATGCAACTGGAGCTGTACGTGTTAAGTCACAATTGGGAGGAACACATTTTCTAGCAATGAGGCACTGTGAAGCATTTTCCAAATTACTATAATATTAACTGATATTACGTGATGATTGTTAGTTATAGGCACTATTTCCAAATGCATGATGAGTAGGTGCTTATGAAATTCAAATGCATTTTAAAAGTATATTATTAATATGATGTGAGCTGTAGAAGTTAAATGCTTATGACCATAAAACTATTTGAAAACATCATGGATTGTTAGAAAACACAAGTATACATAACATTAAATTTTCATTTCCATTATTAGGCCCTTAAGATAGAATATCCTATTCAACTAAATTTTTTTCAGGTTCAAAGCCATAAACGTTCAATGTTTGACAATGGCTGCCACTTTATCATTTGGTATTTGATTTTACTTATTTGGGTATCAGCATTTACTAAATGTATTTTCAAAAAATTTTCTTTAGTGGTATATAATCTCTTTTTTAATTTTAAGTTTTTATTTTTAATGTTAATTTTTAAATTATTGCATTTTTAAAAGAAGAGATTATATCAGAAACTGGAATTTAGTAAATAAATTACATCGAAATTAAATCTTCCTGAAAACAATATTTGGAAAAAATACTTGATGTATTTTCTTCATTTTTTTAATTTAATGGGAGATAATTATGAAAATATCAATGTCATTATGCCCGTCACATTTTGATAAGTTAGAAATTCTGCAGTTAGTTGTGTTTCTCTGTCATTACTTTAATAGTCACTTTCTGGGTCATTCCTATTCCAAAAATCACCTTTCTGTTTCTCTTTACCTTACTGTGAGGAGAATTTCCTCTTCCTGGCTGGTGCAGTCAGAGCTGATCCCTGACCTCTGTCTCTTTCTTCACCTCTCCTTGTCCTTTCTGTTTCTTTGTTGGCAGACTGGACAGTGGCTGGCCCAGCACACAGTGGGCACTTGGTGCGTGTTGGTCCCTCTTCAGCCCCGTCTCCCACTGTGAGGTTATATGTTTTCCTCGGAGTTTGTTTTCCTTTCATTTCTTTTAGAACATTAGGACATCAATTGTATTCTGTGTAGATTTTTTTTTTTTGAGACAGAGTCTCACTCTGTTGCCCGGGCTAGAGTGCCTGTGTAGTTTTTTAAACAACAGTTTATTCTCCTGTCTCATGGTGGAAAGAAATTTAATAATAATAGCTTAAGTTATAAAGATGACACTTGCCCTGCACTCCTCTATATATTATAGAAGGTCTCTCTCACACACAAAGCCTCGTTTGTGCCTCCTTTACCCCCGCTTTACAGTTGAGGGGACAGAAACTGAGGGCGTTGCCTGTGGTCACATCTAATGTGTGAGAGGACAGAGCCTCAGGTCTTCCCGTCTAAACCTGACAATCTGATATTTCCACTTCAAAATGCTGCCTGAAAAAGTGTGATGGTAACTGAAACCCCACTAAACAGCTCTTCTCCCTGACTTTTAAACTCTGATTTTCCTACAGGAAAAATAGTTTTAATAGACTTGATATTACATCCTTATGATTTTCCTCAGATTAATTTAGGCAATGCTCAGGCTGAATTCAATAGGGAGTGTTTGATTATCTGTGCCAGATTTAAATCTAAAATGTTTCTTCATCCTTCCATATAGAAGAAGTATGAGACATATGAAGATTTTTATCAGAGATCTGGTAAAATCCTTTCATTTCACCTGCACCTGTAGTTCTTAACTGGTGGTGATTTTTTTCCCCTAGGAGACATTTGGCAATGTCTGGAGATATTTTTGATTGCCACAGTTGGGGATGTAGAGGGAGCAGGGAGGGACCACTGGTGGTATCTAGTAGACAAAGGCCAGGGAGGTTGCTGAGCACCCTACGACACACAGGACAACTCCTCACAAAAGAATTATCCAGCCCGAAATGTCAATAGTACTGAGATTGAAAACCATGCACTAGAACATAACTAAATGTGTACAATAGCTATGACAGTTTTATTTAGCAAATAACAAAGCATCATTCTTTGACATGAAGGTTATGCTTATGCCTGAAACCATTCTTTTTTACTTCTGGGTGATCATTTTATACTAGACTTTCACATTGTGAAAAACTAATTCAAATGCCTCTTATTTTCTATTATGTTACTGATTTTTCCTTCACTGGCTTCTGAATGCAACTGTCCGCAAAGTTTAGTTCTTGGTCCTCTTTTTCTATAGCTTCTCCCTCATCAAAGTATAATACCTAGTGTCAGCTACACAAAGTCCTTGACTTACATAAATTGGGCATTCATACAATCCACAATCTGCACTTTTATTTATTATACATTAAACCACCTGTCAGACGAGGAATGCAATTGTTAATGCATCACCTGGCTGACTGCCTGCTGCTGGGTCTGAGGAAGCTGAGTGCTCCCAACTGACCTGTGGGGGCACAGCCAAGCCCTGGACAAGGATCTCTCTGGCCCCCATCTGGAGGGACCACCGTCACACCCCTCAGAATTCTCTGACTTCAGAAGCCAGGGAGCCTGTAACTGACCCTCGCCCATGGAGCTTCTATCTTAGGAGGGGTTCCCTGGCCCAGCCCAGCCTCTCCCTTCCAAATATTCCACTTCCTTCCCCTCTCCCTACACTGCCCTGAGAGGAACTCTCCTGAGAGCAGTGCCTGGCAAAAGACAAAGATGATATAATATGTATTTAGCTCTCTATGTTAAACTTTCAGAAATTTGACTTTAAAACTCTCCTTCAGAGACTTCCTGTATCATAATTCCTCCCAAATTTATATTTTTTGCTTTGCCTGTCCCCAGACCTTTGTATAATATATCCAAATATCTGATGAACTTCTCCACTTGGACTTCTTACGATCACTTCAAAGATAAATCTGAAACCAAACTCCCAAGCCATCCTCCCTCTTGACTTCTCTATATTGGCTATTACTACGTGTGTACTATTAAATGGTATACTACTATGTCTACACAACTCCTTCAGCTGCCCAATTTGAGCTCTATGAGTCATTTTTCACAGTCTTCATCAGTTGTTCTAGTCGCCCCCTACATCCTGTTGATTCTTCCTTATGTGCCCTTTCCCCTTTCCCCCGTTAGTTCAACGGGGAAAGATCAACTCACAATTAAGGTAGATGAACAAGGGGAAGAGGTTTATTTACCAAGCACATGGGGAGAATCACAGAGTGATTACCCAATATCCCAATGGGATCCACATATTTTTATACATGCCTTTTAGAGGGCAGGGGGCGATGAGGAGTATGGGTAACTCTGTTTAGGGGCAATAAGTGGTTGCTAGGGAGGATGAATAGGTGCTTGGGAGAATGTATGGATAGGGGATAACAGATTGACTTGTAAATTAACCCGAGAGACAGGTAGTTTTTAAAATGACTTGGCCCAGGTCTGGGTACATTCTTGATTTTCTTTCCTGCAATATATTGAGATAACAGGGAAGGGAAGAGAAGGGAAGTTCACTGTTCTGATGAGTCCATCCCGTCATGCAGTTATAGAGAAAGCCTCTTCCAAGGGCCTGTTAATCTAAGGTCCTTTAATTCAAAATACTCTTTATACCAAGGAGTCATATTTTGGGGTGAAATTTCCTGAGCTCCTTTAGTTAATTTCTCTCTAACCGCCTTTTCCCTTTCCACTGTCACTGCTTAACACTTAATCATGAAGCCTGTCAACATCCTCTCTGAAGAAACTACACCTAACATGTCTTGTGATCCACAACCCTTAGTAAAATCTTTAGCACTATGCCTGATGTATGGTTTGACTTCAAAGTAATTACAAAATGTATAAATGAGCAAATGAAGGATTCCCTGTACCTAATAAAAAATACTGATTTGTGCTTCTTTTCTCCTGACTTTCCATTAAAATGTGTGCCTTGATACCCACACAACCTTAATGTACCCAGTTCCTTGAGTGCCTATTGTGTGCCAGGACTTATGCTATTATTTTCACCTTCACTATCCAATATATTCCTTTCTTTTGTGACCTCAACTAAGACAAAAACAAGCTCATTGGTGTATCAATCGTATCAATCAAGTTTCTTAGTTGCAAACCTACTGTAGCTATTTAAGCCAAAAATAAATCCATTAGGGCATAGCAGTGAGTTTTGTAGTATCTCCAGGAGGCCAGAGAGATAGAATGACAGGTTATGCAGCTAGAGAGGAGGCCACAGCACTACATGCACTGCCATTGCCACTAGGCACAGACACCACTGCTTGACAGCTGTCCCTGGACACTGGACCTCTGCTAACAATACTCATGAAGACCAGATGTCTCCAGTGCAACCCTCACCAAGACATGGACTCCACGTAGTGCCTGCAGCCTCACAGTACACATTTCCAACTCAAAGTCTCAAGCTACTAGCAGAGCCCAGGTGACATGATTATGCCCTCGCTGTAAGAGAGGCTACAAAATGATATTTTTTGGCTTTTTCCTATAGGTGGTGGGACTCGACAAATGTCAAATTCTCCAAACACGGAAAGGAAGTTCAAAAGCTGCTGAATAGTCCAAAAACAAAATCATGTTAACTATTAATAAACGGCTATAATGAATGAACACTACTGGCCTGAAAAAGCTAGTGCACCTTCTTAAATACGGACTGATAGATAAGGAATGCAAAGGGCTTCAGAAGGGACTAGAGCCCAAGGAGGCAATTGGTCATGACAGAATATTGATGAGTTTTTAAATATAGACATTTATTTTGTGCTTGTTCTTCCCTCTGCCTGGAATATTCTTCTCCCTATTCTCTAATCAACTAACACCCCTTGAAAAGTCTTTGCTAAGCACTCTATATAAAATAGTCATCACTTCTTATTATCCCAGTCATGCTTTATCCACCTACCTTAATTATTTTTCTTCATAGCACTTTTTTACCACCAACCATATTGTACATTACTTGCTCTTTTGCCCCACAGGAAAGTAAGCTCCATGAGAACAGGAATTTTGTTGCTTTTATTGTTCTATTCTCAATACTTAGAAGAGTGGAGAGCATATAGCAGATGCTCAATAAATATTTGCAGAACAATTGAATGGATAGCTTAATTTGTTAATTGTAATTTTTCATCAGTCATTCTTCAGAAACCTAGACCGTAACTTAGATAGATCCGCAAGAGAACTCTAGAGTGCATTAACATATTTTTTATTATAATTATCAAACTCAAGAAACTGAAAGGATACCTGGAATGTTTTTAGGTTATCAGGATGACTCTTTTTGTGGTAAATGCATTTAAGTAATTTGACAATCAGAAAATCTTCCACTTTTAGATAAATATGTTTTCTATGCATGACTTGAAAATTTAGATATATGAAATACGATCTTTAATTCTCCACTCTTCCTAGAACACAGGTTGACATTAAGAATTTCCTTTCCTTAAGTACATGATTATTATATTAACTAAGTCATTTTGGTTAATATCAGTAAGGAAACACTTAACTTATTCATAGTCTGGAAACCTATATATATCTAAATACATACATAAGCAGTTTTCTTTGCTTAGCATGGTGTTTAAGTAGTTGATAGGTGGGCTGAAGAGTTTCCATGAATCCTCTGGAATTGAATGTAAAATCTGGTAAATATTAATACCTGTATGTGTATTTAGGGGGAGAAGTTTACTGCCATGTGCCCAAAGACATCTGTGATCCTGAAAGTTTTAGACTATCCCGTGTGTAAATGACCACATGTAGTTGAGCAGAAGGTAAAATGTTTAGAGCCAACTGCCAGTAAGAAAGTTCCATTGTGCTTATAAATACCTAGTTGTTACCAGTCTTAGAAATCTCAAAGGTCTTTGCACAGAATTAGACAGTTAGTAGAATTATTCGGTGAGAGAAAACAAGAGTGTTCAACGGGAATCATAGCGTACGAATTTTCGTTCACAAAGGCTCTTTGAAGAAGAAATGTTTGTTAATTGCAGTGGGCTTTGAATAATAAGTTATTTTATTTATTTGATGAGGCTAGAAAAGGTTTGAAAACTTTGTTCGTACACTTAAAGTAACTGTCTAAAGCACTTATATTAATAAAAAGTACTATCTTCAGGTTATTATTTGCAGATGATTACTTTAAGACTCAGGATTTTACTTGTACTAGGGCTATACTGCAAATTTTAGTTCTTTCAGGTGACAACTGTTCAATAAAGTAATATTCCAAGAATTAAAACTTTGTTTCTGTACCATGCCATACTTGGAGGTATTACAGGAAAAGCAAATGATATACAACTCTCCAGTAACTGATCTAGTAATGCATAAAATGAGGTACACCTATGAAACATGTTTGGAAAGGAAACAGCTTATGTTGGAATCAGGCCAAAAAACAGGACATGAGGATAGTTGTGAATCCATTCTAAGGTGGTCTTGTCCTGTCTTAGAGACAGCACATTTTACTAAAGAATGCTGTGCCGTAAATTTTTGAGAACGTATCGTGCACTTGTCTCCTTAACTCTGCTTCCCCCGAGTCTGCCTTCTTCTCCCTCCACAGTAAAATGGTCTCAAGTCTAGTCCTCCCAGGAAGTCTTCCTTGTGCTCATTTTGCTCCTTTCATTCCTACCCATAATCATATTGCCCTTGTGTTGTAATTTGACAGTTTCAAATGTGCATGTGTTTTTTTCTGCTCGAATTGGAGACTCCTAGAGGGCAATGGCTACACTAAGGAAATAAAAATGTATAGCTATTATCTCTACTATTTAGAATGACTTTTATTTAAAGATAGCGTTACAATAACACAACTTTCCTGAATGTTTATCTGTTTCTGAAACTGGCATTTGTGATGGTAGATCCTTCAGGATTTAAGCGTTATGTACTAGGTCAACCCCTAGTACAGATTTAATTGGAATTTAATTGGAATAAAATTACACAGGACAAGGAGTGGGTATTTGCAATCAGTCTGTAGCATATAATCAATATACCAGGGGCCATTAATTTCTGATTTTGGTTGCTTTCTAGAGAAAGGGAAACAGAAAATACCTTAAAGGAAACTCTCTTCAGCTCTATCACCACTTAGTTATTTTGATTTTCATAATCAATCTTCTTTCTTTCGTGGTACCCTGCCAGTGCATGTACTTACTACATTTTGGCCATTTTAGGCCAAAGCCCCATCAAGTCGTTTCTTAGATATTTACTTCTCTGTTTCTGCAGTTGATTTTATTTTGCAATATCAATGAATATAGCTTTAAAGCATATATAGATGAATTTCACCTTCTTGGATTCTTCTAGAACAAGAAACAATTTTTGCCAGCCTCTTCCTCCTAACATCTTGGTTTAAAATATCTTCCCTTTAAGTGTTTCGATACACAGAATAGTTCTTATTTAGCCAGATCATGTTTATCTTCCTCTAGAACTGAATTGCTGTAGCACCTCACAGCAAGCATGTGCTTGCAGAAAGCACTGGCTTGGCCTAAGACGTCAGGCTGCAGTGCCTGAGCAGCTCATGCTTGAAAGGGATGATGCTTTCACATTTACTTATCTCACTCAAGGTCTAGACATACTAAAATTATAGCAAAATAAATAACATAGTGTTGCTGGCTATGGATGCAGACAAGGAGTAGACAGATTGCAAAGAAATCTGAAATGTGACAGGAAACTACTTTGAAAATCAAAATATTTTAAGAAAAGTGGAGTTCACAGTCCTGAAAAAGGCTGTTCCTATGATACTAGCCACAGGAATTTAAAAAATACACATTAAGCAGTCCGTAGTGAAAGGAAAGTCATAAGAAGCGATATAGCTTAGCATAAATCAAGTCTATACACTTTTGAAACCATAATGATAATAACTCACATTTATTAAGCACTTAATTTGTGCCAGGCACTTTGTAGTATTGTTTTCTTTGATTCCCACAACAGTCCTATAGAGCACATAATGCTATAATCACATTTATGGATAAGGAAACTAAAGCTCTGTGATTTGCTCACAAGCACATGACTGGTAGGTGGGCAGAGCCAGAATATGCACCTGTATCCATCTGGCTCAAGAGTCTATGCTCTTAACCACCAAATTACAGATTAGCTATGTTTGCACTGTGGAAGTTTTTCTAACTGTCAAATCTTTTTTTTTTTTTTTTTTTTTT
>NW_012143301.1:2764870-2780655 GCF_000956105.1 Propithecus coquereli | reverse complement strand
TGCGCCCGGCCGAATCTTTTTTATTATTCATGTTTTGATTCAGAGGGTCTGATCTGCAATGGATTTTGCCCAGTTTCCTTTTGAAGTGTTTGAATCACATTGTTTCAGGATTTGTAAAAGCGGCAGCTCAGAGTCAAAGGCAGAGCACTGAACTAGGAGTCTGCAAAACTGAGGTTTTGTCTCACCCTGCCAATAACCTGTGTGGTATCTGATATCTTTATCAACCCATCAGCTGAAACTGAGTCATAAAGAGTCCTATTTCAACATCCTCTCATGAGTGATTATTTGCAGCAACCACTCCCCAACTGAGGAAGACCCGCTCTTTCTTCCGATTGACACGCATCACACAGCCACAATAAGAGGCCACGCTGACCATCCACAAAGAGGCCAGTGGCTTGGTGTGGACAAGAAGAAATCAGATAGAGCCCTTAGATCCTTGTCTGTTGCCCTCTACTTGGGTAGTTTTTAAACATTTAAGCATGTGAGTTCAATACACCGTACTAGGTCCTGATAGTGATAAAATAAGTAAAGATAATGTGGGCTTCAAGAAACTTCTAGACTAATATGAGATCAAATAATACAAAAGAGTAAGTGATGGGGCAGAAGAAGAAGTGGAGGAGGGAGGCAGAGAGAGAAGTGAACAAGAGAGGCAGGAGGAAAGGATGGAGGTGTGAGTATGAGCTGAATTTAAAACTACTGAGCTCTGGCTCTTTGGAACCCCGGTACATACGGCCCTTTATGCATAGGAGGCACCTGGCTCCTTCCACATTAATCAGGGGACTAGGATTTAAGATGATGCTCATGCCATTCTCTAGAAAAGTAAGAACTTCTCCTCTCTCCACCAAAAAAAAAGAGAGAGAGTATGTTTTGAAACCACTGGCTTCAGAAGCAAAATGTACACCCTGATCATTGAATTTTTCCATCAAATACTCCACCTGATTCCTCCTTTACCACTGTCAATCACAGGAGGAAATAAACTAACAAATCAGCCTTTCCACCTAAACTGGGCTTGGATTTCTTTGGAGAAAGAATACTACATCGTGGATGAAGTTTCAACATTCTTAGAGGTGACCCTCAGACGCAGAGGATACCTTGGAGAAACATCCTTTATCAGTAAGTAACTTTGGATTGGTTGTTGGTGAAAAGTCATGGAAACATGAAATATAGGCTTGAAAATAATTATAAGAAAGATTGAAAGAGAATCAATAACTGGTTTGGGAGTGGTGCTCATGACATTCTCAAAAATGTGACACAACACACGCGAAAAAATTATGTGCGAGATGGTGCTGTGTTTTTTGCTCCATGAGAGTTATGGGCTTAGATATATATCAATTTTTTATCCTCCTTCCCTTGTTTTCCTCTTTCTGGCAAGTTACATTCTTTCTCTCTTTTACAATTCAAAGGACTCCAGAAAAATGAAGATGTTTCATAGCCATCCCATAATCCCCAAGTCAATTACCTTCGAAGTTATTTGCAAGCATATATTAGTAGGCTTAGTTCTAGCTATTTCTTTTGAAATATTATTTATGAGTACATGATGCATTATTCGGTTTAGTTCTAGCTGTTTCTTTTGATTATGTATAATTGTTTTAACCCTTCAGTTGGGTTATAAATTCCTTGAGGACACACACAGTGTCAAATTTGTCTGTGTTCTACAAGGACCTAGTACAGAAATATGTCTCCTTGGATTAGACACATATGTAATGCCTGCATAATGTATCTCATTATCATCATTAATAATTAACAATATGGTTCTAATAGTGCATTACATTTTCATAACATTTTTAGCTGCCAGAGCATTCAGAGATTATTTTGCCTTTATTTTCATAACCTATTGAGAAGACAGATAGGGATATATTACCTTCATTTTACAAATGAGCATTCTGTTTCCCAGACATGCAGGATTCCACTCAGAGTCCGGCCAACATATCAAAACTGTTGGCAAGAAGCCAGGGAAAAACTGGGCTGGAGAGAAAACAAGCAATCAAGCACAGGCAGGCTTTTCCCCAGTCTCCCTCTGGGCTTGAGGCTTCTACAATAAGATTGTTCTTTGGGGAGAAAAGGTCAGCCAAAGAGCAACCTGACTTCTGGGTGGCCCTCAGCCTCAGTCTACACCCCGGGGAACATCATCAACACATGGCAGGACTCGCTGCCAGGAACTTCAGCTGAAATATGCCTCTTTTCTGTAGTAGGGCTCTGCCTCCACAATTCTCTATCTCGAGGCTTTCTTGTGGGGTTGGGTTAACATATTAAGAAGTATTTTCATATCCTGGCTTAAGAAAAAAAAGACCATTGGACGGCTTGCAGACTAACTGAAGCCCTCAGAAGACCTCTGGCCTCCCTGCGTAAAACAGCACCTCTGCCACGCTTTCTATCCTTGCGCCCTGCTTGATGGGTTTTCACGGCACTTTGCCATCCTTGGCATGTAGCACTAGTCTCTTTGTCTGTCTTCCCCTGTAGATTTCCAGCTCCACAAGGCCAGGAACTACGTCTTGGGTTATGTCCGACCCCAAGAACAGTGTAGGGCATATGGTAGTCACCAGTCTTTGTTGTTAAGCGAATGACAGTCAGCCTTCTATTCTATGCAATACTACTTAAATCCACGTCAGTACCACAGAATGGAACCTCTAAAATATCTTACTCTGTTGCTCCAGAGAAGTCTTCATAATGCCTTCATCCCGCCCCACGGTAACAGCCAAAGCACAGGATCTAGAAGAAAAAAGAAACAAAACTGTGGAATTTGACTCTTGCTCTGATTCCTACTCTTTTTTGTAACATTCAAAAGAGCTTCACTTTCCTCATGTGTAAATTATCCACCTCAAGGTGTGTTTCTGGATTATTTGTAATAATGATTGTAAATCAATCTGGCATGGTCCTTGGCCCACAGTAGATGATCAATAAATGGCAACTAGCATTATTAATCCATGGCACTCATCAAACAGAATTGAAACCTCCTGTTGATCTGTTTATCTCCCCACCAATTGAAAACGTCTTGAGGGTAGTGGTTGTTGCACCTAATTCTGTGTGACATCCTCAGCACCTGGCATAGAGATGATGCTCACCAAATATTAAGTAAACAGTCACATGCCTTCTTCATTCCTTCAGCAGTGCCACCTAGCTCTACACAAGCTCCAGCTGAGGATGTCACTCACCCTTCCTTGTTTTCCCCTTCCAACATGTGGCCAAAGGAGGGTCTTCCTAAATATTGGACACTCATCCTCAGTTAGCAAACTAATATGAATGCAGTCTTTCTTCAGCAGTTTTGCAAAGACAACATTAACTATCCTACCTTAGAAATTATTTTCATGCTTTACGGCTTTGGGTATCTTTTACAAGCTTTCAGATTCTTTGAGAATGAGGCCAAGGACTTACACAGGGACTATTAATCTCATTTTATGTCACGTTTTCACCATAGCTGGTGTCAGATCATAATATTTGATTTTGCACATTACATGAGTGCAGAGTGTAACCCTTACAGTGAGACCTACGTGGGTGAGGCATGAGTACTCTTGCTTCGTTGACCCTTCATTGATATGTTAAAATCAAAACTAAACAATACTAGAATGTTACTTGAATATTTTGGGTTGAGGGGAGATCTATCATACTTAGTGGGGTAGCACCTTTCACAGTTATATCTCACATTGGGTATTTTTAACATTATTTTGTTGTCCTTATAGTCTCTTCAGAATTCCTATTCCCTAACAGAGCTCCAATCTATCACCACTCTCCATTTCCACCAATGCTGCACTAAATCACCTGAAAAATTACTGCGAATTCTCTCACAATCAAAAACCAGCCACCATGAGTAAGGATCTGCATGAGAAAGCAACCTACAGAGTCATTCTTTCAAAGACTGTGGAAATTGCAATTATCAGATACAAAATGTTCACTCAAAAATATTTACTGAATGCCTAGTATGTGCCAGGCATTGTCCTAATCCCCGGGAATTCACCAGTGAACAAAACAGCCAAAGATCTCTGCCTCCATAGAGTCCATATTCTAGTATCTCTCTCTTTAGACTGTGAGCTTTCTGGGGGATGGGATGATTTCTTACTGACCTCTGAATCCCCAGCACCTGGTAGAGTTTGGCACACCAGAGGCCCTCAGTGAACATTTGCTGGAATAAGTAAGTTAACGATCGTTCTCTGTTCTCTTCTTTCTGTCTGTCACTCCTCCTTCCCTACTTTCCTCTCGTTTCACTTCTGCTCACTTACTACACTCTCTTAGCCAAGAAAGTCATTTACAAGAGTCTTTAAGGAGCATTAAAAGAAATAATTTCTATGTTATCTACTTTCATCAACAACAGGAACTCCTTTGAAAGGAGAATATTTCTTTAGTCACTTGGCTTTATATTTAACAGTTTCCTGATTTTTATTCAGGCATTGGAACCAAAGATGAAACTGCAAAAAAAGATAAAGATTTTAAAGGAAAGACCATCAAACAGGTCCAATTCCATCCTGGACAGACCACAGCCACATGGAGAGTGAGAATTATATCTGACAGTGAATATGAGACTTCAGAGACCTTCCAGATCATTCTGTCGGAACCTGTCATGGCTGCACTGGAGTTTCCAGAAACGGCAACAGTTGAAATTGTAGACCCTGACGATGGTATGTGACACTGATTGATACGCCTTATTAGCCCTCACAGGCTCGTGGGTCCATTCCATGTAACCATATTTCCCTCAGGCTCTGTAGCCACTAGATGAATTCATGTGCATTAGGATTTAAAGTCAAGTAAATCACTTTAAGACAGTAATTTTTCATTTGCTCTTAGGATTTTGGAAAAGGAATGTAGTAGATTAAAATAGAGAGGATCTTTATCAGCGTTCCTTTTACACATAAACAAGTCCTCACTGTAAGCTTTCTGCATACCACAGGTGTGGACCAGCACTGCCTCCACATGGCTGATCCTCAGGGCTCATTCCGGGCCCACCATCACAGGCTTCTAGGAGCCCTGCAGCCTACATACCAGATCAAAAGGGGACCTAGGGATCCATTGTCCTAGATGGTTGCTGGGTACCAACCAAACCATTGGTTTTAACTCATGTTCCAAGAGGTTCCAGTGTTGTACACATCATATTCTTGAATTCATTGGTTTGTTTTATGCATTCATTCATTTAGTAAATATTTCGCCTGAGAAATTAAAAAGAAAAAAAATTCTAACCATTAATCATGCTATTTGCTGCCCCTTTTCGTGAAAGTAGAAGAATATTTCTTAAACAGGGATTTTAGTATTCATCTCTGGATTTTAATTAGACACGTTGAGTATCACGGAAGTGGAAAGAATTCATGTGGCATCTGGAAGTGCATAGCTTACAAGCATCTGGAGTAGGCCTTAAGTTCCACAGAACTCTGAAGAATGCCCTGTACTGGCATGTCCCAAACTGCATAAGAGCACATTAGTGTAATTGAATGTCTACACGGGGATGGAAAGATTTTCATGGTCAAATAAGTCTAGAAACCATGTCAACCTTCATCTCTCTTTTGAAGCATCATAATTCACATTAGCTTATTAAGGATTATGAGAAACTCTTCTATAAAGACACCTATTTAACTTTGTTTCACCCAGTTTTCCCAAACTGGACCATGGACTTCTTTTTTGTCATACCCGAGGAATATCCTTTAAAAATTTCTGCATTCCAATTTTCTTGAAGCACAATTTGAGAAATACTCTTACATGCTCTGCACTTGGGCAGATACAAAAGAAGTAGAACACACCACCTCCACCACCCAACAAACAATATATCAGGTCGGCGCTGTTGATAGTAACACTGAGATACATGAATCAGTTATGAAGTGAATGTAAAACACATGGGACAAACAGCGAGAGTTCTGAGAGAAGAATGTCGAGAGATCTTCATGGTCCCAAGCAAGTAAGGCTCATGGAGGAGGCAGGGTTTGGGCTGAATCTTGAAGAGTGAATGGGATTTTGATTAGAAGAGCAGACAAGAGTAGGCTTTCTAGACTGGGAAAATAGAGGACATGCCTAAATAACAGTCTTTTTGTATCATTTTTTTACATGACCTTTATAACTTTAACTTAGTTTCAGTTTCTTCCATGATGCTAACTTTTTGTCAAGATAGTAGACTGTCAGAGGGGGTAAAGTGGAGGAAAGAAAATTATCACTGGTCCTTTTCCCCTGTAACTCAGAACCAGTGTTTTCCTAGGTCTTGATACTAGGATCTGCTGAAAGTAATCTGGGCAGGAAAGTAAAGATGAAAAAAGTTAATATATGATAACTCGATAATTTAACATCAATTTCTGAATTATCACTTAGTAATAGTTCCTAAAGAAAAACAGATGAACTCTTACAATATTTTCCCTTCTTGCTTGCATCAATTCAGTCTCAGAATCTATGCTCTTACTTTTTGATATGTCAGTGAGGAAGAATTTATTCTTCTAGTTCTTTCTTTCCCAAACGATGTTTTTTTTTGTAAAATACAATGCCCTCACATTATTGTCTGAGAATGCTGATGATGAACATTTCAATCAGGTAGCAAGGGCAGGCGATGCCTTGGCAGATGGAAACTGTAACGGTGGGGCCTTGAGAACCCCATCAATGAGTAGGGACAAAGTCTTTTAGAATTTTATTTTTTAAACAAACACACATATTTTAATTACACAATGCATGCTTAAGGCTTGGAAAACATTAAAAATCCCCAAGAAAGGCTGGGCGCGGTGGCTCACGCCTGTAATCCCAGCACTCTGGGAGGCTGAGGCGGGCGGATCATTTGAGCTCAGGAGTTCGAGACCAGCCTGAGCAAGAGCGAGACCCCGTCTCTACTAAAAATAGAAAGAAATTAATCGGACAACTAAAACTATATAGAAAAAATTAGCCGGGCATGGTGGCGCATGCCTGTAGTCCCAGCTACCTGGGAGGCTGAGGCAGTAGGATAGCTTGAGCCCAGGAGTTTGAGGTTGCTGTGAGCTAGGCTGACACCACGGCACTCACTCTCGCCCGACAGAACAAGTCCCTTTTTTTAAAAAAAAAAAAAAAATCCCAAAGAAAACTAGTACACATAATTCCATCAATAAGACATGACCAATATTCATATTGATATTTCAGTGAGTGTGTTGATAATATGTAGGGATATGCATACACACACATATGTATACACACACATGCATACATACACAACTCAGTACATTTTGGCAGGAATGTTTTTTTAAAAATTGAGGACAGGACCTGTAGCTTATTTTTCTCAACGTATTAAATGACCAGCACAGTGTCTTACACACAGTGTCTGCTCAATAAATATTGAATATGTTGTTTGTTGAATAAAGCAAGAAAATATTTTTCATTAATAAATTACATTACCTGATTGTTAATAGCATTAAAAAATAAAGAAAGTCAAAGTAAAACAAGGACCAAAATAAGTGATCTCTATTTAGAAGACCTAAAATTTGACCTGGGGGGGAAAAAAAAAAGACACAAAATTGCTGCAAGATTTCTTTCCATTTTAATGCTGGCTATCCTTTTTAACCTTTCAAAAAGGATCTCCTAAACCCAATTCCACTGCCTCTTCAGTCCCACTTAATAATAAATTATATTTCCCATTTTCACTATCTTTAATATAGTTAATCATGTTGGAAAATGTAGGGGTCAAAGACTATGTATATTTCTGCTCAGATGTGATAAAATATCACCGATAAAATCTAAATCTTGCTGAAAAGTCTTCTGTTGATCTTTTCTAGAATCAACAGTCTATATTCCAGAGGCGGAATACAAAATAGAGGAGGATGTTGGGGAGCTTTTGATTCCAGTAAGACGGTCTGGAGATGCAAGCCAGGAACTCGTGGTCATTTGCTCTACACATCGAGGTATGAGGCTCTCTGGGGTCCTTGCATTCAGGATTAAGATGATTAGAAAGGAACTGTGGTGAGGTTGGGAGTAGCAGGGTGGTGAGCAAAGCCAAAGTGAGGTGCGGAGACCCTTCACCACCCACGCCTCCTGCTGCCCTCTGCTGGCCCCGCCCAGGTGCCCCAACTCCTCTGAGCTGGGCTCCTCAACCAGGGATAAAATTGTATTCAAAATTAGGATGAAAACATCAGATCTGACAACCTCACAAAGTGTTGTGAGGATGGAATGAGCCATTTATGTGAAAACAACTTATATACGCTAATGGGAAATATAAATAAGGGACTCTTATTTTTAATATTCAGCATTGTCTCTGGGCAATATTGGGAAATAGTCTGTATATTTTATTCAGTCTTTCTTCTTCTCTTCCCTTCCCATATCTCAACTACAAATGCTCCCCAACCATGGGCCCAAGTGTCCTCACACCCCAAAACAGGGTTCCATTCTCTCTGACCTCTCCACTTCCATACAGCCAAAATTTAGGTGTTCCGTGTCCTGCTCCCTCAAGGTCATGCTCCCTAACTCATTTGTAACTATGCAAAAAACAAAAATTATGGAAATAAATGAAGAACACCTAAATGAGAACCAAAATGGCTATTTATCCAGAGGTTGCTATAGAAAGGAAGTCAGCCATCATCACTTGCATTTGGCAGAGACTCAAAGGCAGGCAGTGGAGTGGGAAAGCTTTATAGTGGGAAAAGGGAAGGTATCAGGTATGCCCTGACAGGAAGTTGCTGGCATGGGGAGCCACAGGCAGGCTCAGTAGATGCAGGCTTCCTATGACATTGGTCAGGACAGCATATTTGGCTTTGTCTGGTTCTAACTTTCTAAGTTAGAAATGGGAGCAAAAATTAGGGAAGCTGGCAGTTATTGATTAAGTACTGACCATTCGATTGCTGGTTGCTACGGGAGTTTTGGCTTGGCCTCCTGGACTAATTGCTACAGATTGTGGGTCAGAGTTCTGTTTTTATACATGGTCTGGCCATTGTCCATTCATATATTCAGTCTCTCCAAATCTATGCTCCTATTTTTTGATATGTCAGCGAAGAAGAATTTATTCCTCCAGCTTTTCTTCTCTCCCAAATAATTTTTTTAATACGGTACCCCCATATCATTGTCCGAGAATACTGATGATGGACATTTCATCAGGTAGCAAGGCAGGCGGTGCCTTGGCAGATGGAAACTTTAATGGTGAGGACTTGAGACCCCCATCAAAGCACAGCATAAAACTAGCCACCTCTTTCACTTATCTGTAACCGTGTTTAGCATTTGTTAATTAGTAATAGTGTACAAAGGATGAATTTGCTTTCCATTCAACTGTTTACACACCCCATGTTCATTTTACACATGAAAATAAGTGTTAAACATTTATCTTAACAAGACTTCTGGGGGTTTAAATAACCAAATTGACCTCTCATCCTCTGAGATATTTAAGTATACCTGCTGAGTAGGTGAAGACAAATACCGCAATGGCACTGGCTATGAGTATAAGATGTACAATTTTCACCCTCTTATAATTCCACAAAGAGGTATGAGAGAGTCAGGGTGCTACCATGCTTATGGTGGTTTAGTGCTCCAGGGAGGGACCCTGACCCTGTTATAATCTTTTTTTTTAACCCTGAACAGCCTTTTATGTGTAGAATCAAGGGTCCAGGCTCAGGTCTGAGCAGTCTGAGTTGTGCGGCCACTATGCAGGGGGTTGTCTGGGAATGCCAACTTTACATCTGGAACTGTATAGGAAGTTAGATTCCACAGGGGAATCCTATGGGAAGCTAAATTTGGATGTAGCCCTCCTACTTGCGTGGAGGTACCCCTCATTCTAGCTGACTCCCTGAAGACATTCTGAGCTTCCCGGATCATTGGGCTTGTCCTTCCACAGCATGGCTCTTTCCAGAGGCAGAGGGATGGGTGGACCCTTAGTGGACCCTTCCAGCTTAGCAATTACATATGACCTATCAAACTGGGCTGTTTACTACCTCATTTCTCCCTATGAGACACTCTGGTTGTGGACGGAGAATATGCCACTGGTACCAGAAGAAGCCCGATTTGAAGCCCAGAGCAAAGCATGAGTGCACTTTCTACAGGAGTAGGTCTGCCCAGCCTCAGCCACACCCCTGGCTCCTGGGCTCTTACTCGCAGCAAGACCCAATCTATTGCACACGTGGAAGAGAGAACTAAGCACATCCTTCCAGCAATCAGCTGGCAGAGGAGAAAGACCTCAAGGGGTACCTCACCTCATCTCATTTTTTCTCCTCTTCACTTTTCATTTCTCAAATGGAGTAAAACTAGGTTAAATTCCAGAGTTGCTAAAATGACATGGAGCTAGCAGTATCCAGTGCTTTCAAGAGAGAATCTGAAAGAACAGGCTGTAGGACTGTGCCTCTCTGGACATACAGTTAAACACAGCAAACATGAAGATTTTGAAGATGTGTTACAAGGGCTTGTCGTTGTAGTTGGTTTTGAATATTTCAAAATAAATTATCTCCTTTACTGTCAAATCCTCTGTTCTCCAAGGCAGAAGAAAATTTATTCTTGTCTTCTTCTCAACCTTAGCTCCATTGATATTTTGGATAAATAATTCTTTATTGTGGAGGCTGCCCTGTGCTTTGTAAAGTGTTAAGCAGCATCCCTGGCCTCTATATACTAAATGCAAATAGCATCCCCCACCTCCAGCTGTGACTCTCAGAAATGTCACCAGAAATTGCCAAATATCCCCAGAGGGTAAAATCAGCCCAACTAAAAACTATTGCTCTGTAGTGAAATGTTTTCAGTTCACACAAGGACTTACAAATTCGATAGTTCTTGGTCTTATTTTATTCTTCAAATAGATCTCATCCATCTTTTCTTTCTCATTAGTCACTTTCTTGTTAGAAAACTGCTCTTATTGGAAGAAACAGCCAATGAAGAGCAAACCACAGAACCTAAAACCAAATGAATAGAAATAGTATTGAATCATTCTGTGGTTTTCGGTCAGCCCTAAGTCAAGTATGTTAAGGTTTTTAAATGATTAACTTTATTGAGTTGAAAAGGTCAGTGTGGTAAACCACAAGCAAAGGACACAGCCCTACCTCTCTGATTGGACTTTCTCTCTGGATCGTTCTAAGAAAAAGGTAGAAGGCAGATTATTCTGAGAAAGTTCCAAGCACGTTCAGGTGAAAGACATTTTCCTTTCTTTCCTTTTTAAAGATATTGTATTGATTTATTTGCTTATAGTTGTGTGTATAGGTTATAGAAGTTATACCTTGCATTTTGAGGGGGATCAATTTTTCCTCTTCCTGAAGTACAAATTATATAGCTTAAAAGTTCCTTTACTGTAGTTGTGCTGGGGGGAAACTCTCTCCATTTTTTATCAGAACATGTCTTTATTTCAACTCCAATGTTGAAATTCTAAATTGGCAGTTATTTTCTCCCAGCATTTTGAAGTTACTACATTATTCCACTATCTTCTGGCTTCCACCAATGTTAAGACGTCTGCTGTTGGTCTAAAAGTCCTCTTTGTAGAGATGTCTTTCTGTGCGTTTAAGACCTTCTCACTTACAGTCCATCCGAATCTGTGAAAGATCCGGGGACTTGGCTTGAAGATGTCTTCCACCAGGGAGGATTTGCTTTGCTTCTTCCAGGATCCAGAGGGCACTCCTGCTGCTGTGTCCTGAGGCATAATCAGAGTTTCCCCAGGCCCAAGGCCTGCCTCCCCTGCAGGGGTGGTATTGTACCTGCTCTCTCAGGAGGACACCAGCTTCTTAGTGGGAATCCCTTCTATAGGTTATGGGGTTTCAGGTTTTGAGTTGGGGGGGGGTTATTCATTTTTGTTTTTCGGGTTTTATTTTTTCTTTGGCCTCTGATAATTTTTCTTACTTCTTGTGAGCACAAAAAAAGCCAGAATAATTGTTTCTTCTACTCGCTTTGTAGTGTGCGGGCGTCCCAGAGTACCTAGCTGGCCAAACAGCTGGAAACGGAAGCTGCAAAGTCTCCTCCGGCTAGAAGCTCCCGCCCTGCTCCCGGCCACGCCCCCTTCCCTCCGCTCACTTCCTCCTCCCCAACCGCAGACACGTGGGGCAGGAAGTGAACTGTGCCTGGGGCGCCAACATCCTCCTGCTCCAACCGGGTGTTAGCTACTGCATTTTTAAACTGGGGGCCATTGTTTATCTTGCTGCCCTATTAAAAAGTACAGATTAAAGGAGATTTGTATGTTTAAAAGAATTTATAATCAAAGAAGGTAATAAAGAAGGACTATGTGGGGAAGTAAAAAATGCCCCAGGCTGACTACCAGGGGAGGGGTCTTTGACTCCTTGACAACATAAAATGTCCTGGCCACCTCCTGAAGTAATCAAATACCATAAGATAATGATTCATTTACCCTTGAATGTAGTTTCCTGATGGACTTTCTCTCTGACTTACTAAAATTTATGGTTTTTATAAAGCAAGTGTAATATGTAACCACAGAGACTGAGCCATATGTACTCTTCTGTAAGGAAATAATTTTTAAAATAACTTCATAGGCTGTCAGACTGCCAGTGTGGTGAGGGAGGCCCGGCAGCCTTCATCATCACAGATGGGATGGTGTGCTGGTCTGGCTGCTCCCGAGGGCTGGTGGTGCACGTCCCTTCGTGACTCTGAGTTCAGTGATTTCACATTGATAGTCGAAATCTGCCAGGGCAAGTAGTTATACAACAAAAATCAGCCAAGGTTACAAATTAGGGTTTTCATGGCTGTCATTTTGTTTTGTTTTGTTTTGTTTGGAGAGCTGCTTGTTAAACATTTCTCATCAGACCACCACGGTGAGGGAGAGAGTTCCTAGGGTAATGTGGAATGAATCCTTTGGTTCTAACCTTAATTTTGGAGAATTAAACCCATACTTAGTAAGACTGTTTGTCCATCTCGACTTACAACTCTGCAAACAATGAGGGACATTTTGTGTGAATCTTCTTTAATGTTTCCCAAAAGATACTATATATTACTACTGGTCAAGCCACCCTGACAAAGCTTGAGACCCAATTACTAATGTGTCTTTTTGATAATGACCTTAAAACCACACATTCATACTTCTTGGAGACTCTTCGCTGTTAAATAAGGGGTATGTGGAGAACATAGCCAGAGACTTTGTCTTCCACCTTAGGTTATATTTGATGTTTTCCAAACAGAATCTTTTCTCTAAGTCCTGGGGATTCTTAACTTGCTGCAGATAAAATAGAGATTTTTTTTCTTAATTAATGCCAGTATTCTGTGTTCTTAACTGTTAACTACAACTGATCAAATTGTTTCCCAAAGTAAATTTTCTAAAATCTCAAAAGAATGGGCCATTTAGATAAACCAAATATTTATATTAAATAAAATTTAATTAGACAATTTTTTTCATCAACTCATTTTAAAAGCTTGCTGAAATGTATCGTTTGCTTTCTGTTGTGGAAGATTTGCACAGCCAAATGATTTTCAAGAAGAATTCTAGGTCAGTATTTCATTTAACCCAGAAATCTACTGTAAGAACCGGTTCCCCTCAGCCCCAGGAACAGAGAGGCAGAGTCACCGAGGATGCAAATAGCAAAGGAGTTTATTTGCTAGCTCGAGCTAGGGTCCAAGTCCCAGAGCACCAACGCAGTGGCCTCCCTATGAACCAGGACCCCGCCCCGGGGTAAAAGTGAAGCTTTTATACTTTCTGTTGCGCACGACACACCAGTGGCATATGACACGCTGAGCCCACCATCCCCCTTCCCCCTTCGTCCATTGGTTCCTTTGAAAGTGGAGGATTGTTTTGACCCCTGATTGGGTGGTCCCAAGCCTCGGGATTTTCAATTTTCGCACTGGCGCCAATTCTGATCTGCGTTTGGGGAGGGGGACTGAAACTTAGGCCTACTCTAGGAAGTTCAGCCTGTCATGGAGTTACTCCCGCCCTGTTTTTTTTTTTCCTGATTAACTATATTTGACTAACAACTAAAAGCAAGCACGGTTACAGAAGCAAATGGCATTAGTTAGAATCAAAGAGAACACATTTTTCTAATCTAAAACAGTTTCTGTTCCACGCAAAACAAAGTACATTCTTCTACTATCAATTCCGGCCTTTCACTACCAACTTAAATGCCATCTCTAGTGGCATTTAAGTGGATTGGTCAGCTAAAAAAATTAAACAGAAAAGGGGAAAATCCTGAACTATTGGATAAATCATTATTTGACTATTCATTAGGTAAAATATATTGAGAAAAAGATTTAATAGTTATATTTACTGAAGACAGTATGTGTGTCCAGTGTGTACAGTATCTGCTTTTGCCAATTATCCTGAAGAACGAAACATGCAGTTTCTGACGAGCATCTTTTATCATTCCACTTATCATACCAACACTTTGCACTCTTGATGACTAGGCAAAATAAAAAAGGTATTCTTCATGGTATAGTCCTTCTTAGACATCTGGGTCTTTAAAAAGGCATTCCAAAGGTTGGCTGTTACTTAGTCTGTTGTAAGAGCTTTTCTCCTTTTTGTCTGAGTGTCCTGTAACACAGAAAGTATCATACCCCTGCCAGAGTGTTATCTTATCCCGTGAGCCTTTCTATACTGCTAGCCACTTACCTCCCTTCCCATTTGGTTGGGGAGTGCCTGTTTCCTGCATTTAGTGATAACATTTGTATTTGACGTTCCAAGAACCAGCCTCTCCTGGGTGACTTGAGCTCAGAGGACTCTGTCATGCTTAGGTTCTCCCAGGGAAAGAACGTCATGAAGGAATAAGATTAAAAAGCTTAGACCCACACTGAAACCTGGCTAACTTCCCCTCCCAGTGATAGTTCCCTTGAAATGGGTAGTCTGTCCATTTCTATCTTCTGCCCCAGCAAACATTTTATTCTCACCAACTCTCCAGCTATGACTTTTTTGTATGTTCCCGGAATAACAGAACAATTTGTTACTTCCTGATAATTCTAAAAGTGGTTCCTTTGAAAAACCATTCTAAAACACTTTGTAAGTCAGTGCCCTTCTAAGCAAAGCCTCTGAACTCAGTTGGAGATCACTTTCATTTTTTAACAATCTATAACTATACATGTAATGCAAAGTCCGAGATATAAACTTGCATTTATGTTCAGAAGGTGGTAGGCATTGGTGTTATCATGCATTGGGCACACACCCTAGCTATAAGCAAGAAGGCCCCTCACAAGACTGGAGCACCCAGTTCAGAAGCTCACTGTCCTATCCCCACTGCTTCTTATTAAGATGAGGCATCGTGGGAAATATTTATACTCTTCAAAAATTGCTTACCATGTATACTGAGTTATTTATAGTCTTTGTTCTGCCTAAATCATTTAAGTTTACCATGACTACTTTTCACCCTTTTTGCTCTAAACCTATGTGTTGCTAGTTTTAATACTGTAAAAATGCACTGAATCCCAGAATTACTACTCCTAAGAAATACTACTCCAGAAATACTACTCCTAAGTATTCACTCCAGAGAAATAAAATTATGTCCCTACTCAAACACCAGGACCAGAATATTCATAGCCTTGCTCAGAATAGCTAAGATAGAAACAAACCAGTTGTCAGCTGGTAAATGGATAAACAAACTGTGGTGTGGCCACACAAAGGGGAACAGTAGTCAGCAAAAAAAGGCAACAAAATCATGATACATGGATGAATCTCACAGACATTGTGCTAAATGAAAGAATCCAGACACAGAAGACTAAGTGTTGTATGGTTTCATTTATATGAAATTCTCATAAAAGCAAATAAGTGTATAGTGACAGAAAGCAGATCTGCAGTTCCCAGAAGCTGAGAGATAGGGAAGGAATGGATTGCAAGGAGTACAAGTCAACTTTCGTGGATGGATAAAAATGTTTTCTGTTATGATTGTGGTGGAGGTCACATGATTATACACATTTGCTAAAACTTCAAATTGTGCATTTACATTGGTGAATCTTAATGTAAGTAATTATTATAATAAAATTTTAAA
>NW_012143301.1:2759569-2764820 GCF_000956105.1 Propithecus coquereli | reverse complement strand
CTCACAGACATTGTGCTAAATGAAAGAATCCAGACACAGAAGACTAAGTGTTGTATGGTTTCATTTATATGAAATTCTCATAAAAGCAAATAAGTCTATAGTGACAGAAAGCAGATCTGCAGTTCCCAGAAGCTGAGAGATAGGGAAGGAATGGATTGCAAGGAGTACAAGTCAACTTTTGTGGATGGATAAAAATGTGCATTTACATTGGTGAATCTTAATGTAAGTAATTATTATAATAAAATTTTAAATGCACTGACTCTAACCTGAAATCTTCTAATCAAGCCTGCCCTCCTTGTAAAGTAATAGGTAACCTTGTGGCTGTGTTAGAGTGTCATATGGGGAACTCTAGTCGGGTGTGGGGATCAGATTACACAGATGCTGCTCACAGCTCTGCCACTATGGGCAGAGCAGAAGCAGGAAGAACTCTACACGATGATCATGCTGTGGATTCTCTAGTTCTAATTTCACTGCAACTCAGTTTTCCCATTTATAACATGAAAGAATTGGGCTAAGCCAGCCCTGCCACACTATGGTCCTTCAGTTCATTTAGCCCCTAATCTAAACAAACCTTATTCGATATACCCTGTTTAAGGACCACTAAATCTGGATCATGTTAAAATACTAGAGCCTATTCTGAAAGCCTTTTAATTACAGTATTAATATTTGTGATGTAAGAGATAAGTGTGCGTTATCATTCAGATAATTAATTACTATCTAAAAATAGGTTGAAGAACCAGTAGGGGGCAGGCTTCCTGTTTGGAATTCCATTTCTTCTCACCTTCCCCGTTCCTTCTCATATTCCTATAGGTTCTGCCACGGGCACGGTTCCTCCGGCAGTGTTCTCTTTCTCTGATTACATCTCACGTCCGGAAGATCACGCCAGCATCCTCCTCTTTGGCAAGCACGAGACTGAGAAGACCTGCCGGGTCCTGATCATCGACGACTCCCTTTATGAAGAGGAGGAATCCTTCAGGGTTTCTCTGAGCCTGCCAGTGGGAGGGCGACTGGGAGCCAAGTTCCCCACCACCAAGGTGACCATCCTGGCTGATCACGCTGACGGTAAGTCCGTTTCCTGCTTCAGGACCGTTGGCAATGGCTGCCTTCTTCTCGCACTTTCCCTCAACAGTTCAAAGGCAAATCTAGTTTAAATGATCTTTTAAAAGACTATTTTATGTTCTTCAAAAACTGTGAGTAGCTTTTCAAATACGTAAACATCACCGACACCAAGAGCTATATAGCAATGAGGAAGATTAAATGTTTGTGTATGTCTTTACTTAAAAAAAAAAAAAAAGCACAGCCCAAGGAGGTGACCTAAAACTTGGAAGGAAGCCAAGAAGAGGACCCAAGTCAAGTATCTAAACACCCAACTGGGACTGCCCTGAGAGCACCCTCATCTTAGCAGTGTAAGGATCATCCCTCACAACAGTAAGTGCCTGAGTCATCAAGTGGCACTGGGGGCCTCATGTGGAGCATCTGGACTTCCTCCTAGACCTACCTGGCAGGACGTTTAGCCCCAGTCTCTGGGGAGCCCAGCTGAAATTCAGCCAGAGAAGAGAGGTCCTCCTCACTCCTCAGCGCCAGCCCTGTTCTCCCAGACGTGATAAGAGGCATCAAGCTCAGTATTGCTTTTCTAGGTCTCAACTGTTCTTTCTGTAAGGAGCACTTTTAAAAGAAAAGGGTTATAAAAGACAGGGACAAGATCAGACTATTTTATTACTAGGCTCAAGTTAGTGTTACTGGTTCCTCTCTCACCATGCCTCTGTGAGGATCTGCTGTGCTCAGATCTGTTGTGCTGCTATTATAGACCCCAAATTAATGTGATTGCTTTATAGATACAGCACAGAGCTTCCATTAACCAGAGAGCTGTGCCAAGAGACAAACACAAATTGAGTAGAGTTTGAACAGTGTATATTCGCTCCAGGTGGGTATGGCGAATATATCATGTACTATATTATTCTGTTTGAGATTATGTCTTTAAAACAACCATAGAACAAGGTAAAACATGAGTGAAATTAGAGGTGGTGTTTTGTTTGTTTGTTTGTTGTGTGGTCTCCTCAATTGCTTTGCTTAGTACTATTGCACCCTATGGAGCAGATCTCAGAAATGTGCTATAGACAAATTTTGCTCCATTAAAAAGAAAAAAAAAATTTCAAGGACTAAGTTCAGTTCCAAAACACAATTTTACAAGTATCAAAAGCTAAGAATAAGGATAGGCCCTGAGGTTGATGCTTTCTTCACTGTATGCTTTTCTTCTCAAAAATTTCTTCATTAGAATTAAGATAGCAATTGTTTTTCTTAAAATAATGTGTATGAATTTTTAGTATACTTCTTTTTGGAAATTTAGTATTTTATTATATTTTCTGTTAAACCAAAGAGAGATTGAGGAGTGCCTACTAGGAATGTTAACCTTGATTATCTAGTTTTATTGGGAATAAGTTATTTTGGAAAGAGAAATACCACTCACATTATCTTATATACAAATTACCTGCTGTTTTCCTGGCCGAGTGTGGTGGCTCACACCTGTAATCCTAGCACTGTGGGATGCTGAGGCGGAAGGATCACTTGAGGCCAGGTGTTAAAGATCTGCTATTTTCCCAACGGAAGAGAAGACATTTTCCTATCTCCCATCTTTTGGTGTCCATCCTGTTCTGTGTGGTTTCTCAAAGTCTACCATCAGTTTTTCCGTCATCTCACCTGCAAGACTTGGCATGAAATTTCTCTGAATATGGATATTGAACTCATTTTAAATGATGATCATATCTCTTTTGAGAGCTTCACTTCCACCTCGCCATATTTCTGTTCCCTATTTCCATTTAAAGAACATTCTCTTTTAAAGGCGATAGAAATGCATCTATGGCTGTGTAATCCATTTAACATGAGTATGTGTGACCAAACATCATGCTCTCATCATTGCCCGTCCTTGGGAATGACTGCTAGTATCTCAATTTTTCAGCCAGCGCTAAGGTGTGGACTATCTGGAGACTCTGCTGAGCTTTGCAGAGGAACTGTTTTCTCTATTACAACAAATCTCCTGATGCACAACACATAGAGCATCTGGAAGGAATTTCATGACACTTTTTCCAAGTGACACTTTCCTCTCACACCTTATATCTTACTATATTCTTACATTTTTTTTCTCTGAACAGCAACATAACTAATCCAAATATTTTTTATTTTTTTCTTACCCTTCCCTAATACCACACAGGATAATTTCTTTGCTAAACAATCAAGTCACTTTGTCCAAACTTAAAAAAAAAAAAATTTGTACTGAGTTAAAAATATATCAGAACTGAGTTAAAATTATCCATTTGACAAATTCTTGAGTACTTACACTAGCCACTGTCACAAAGAGTACAATGACATACAGAATATGGTCCCTGACCTCAAGAAGTTTTTAGGGATCTGATATGAACAATAGTACATTAGAACAGTAGCTTTAACATTTTCATTTTCCAAAGAGGTGCTAAATTAAGAGGAGAGGCTCTAAAGAGACCATTTGGGAAATGTAATGTGTGTCACCTGCAATGTGGAGGACACAGTGAATTGGGGTCTGGATCTGCCTGGAAAATCTCAGTGTGGGAGATAAGCTGGTTGGTTGCTTCGATGGGTGCGCAAAAGAGAGGGATTGCATTGAGATTAAGCAGTATTCCTAGAGTTTATCAAGGCAGAGGATGTAGGAGGGTTACTGTAGGCCAGACAAGAGCCGTGCATGCAAGAGACAGCCAACAGGAACTTGTCTTGGGTCTTGTCCAAAAGTGCCGTCTGGAGGTCTGAACAGTCATCAACAGAGGTTTCACCAAATGCTAATGGGCTGAGAAAGGATTAAGTGACCAGCCAGAATAAGATACTCAACTGTGAGAGTGAGAGGTCTTCAAAGAACTCACAAAGAGGCTTGTGAGAAACAGAATCAGTTTTTCTTCCATCTTCCAAGACCAGAGAGTACTGACAACCATGGAAATATCCATCAAGAAAGAACTTTCTTGCCTGTCCTGCCTCTCCTGCCTCTCCTCCTCCTTTCCTGTCCCAACCTTGGAGGCATCAGAAACATCCATTAGCCATGATGGGGAGAAAGTTCTTGGCAAGAAAGGAGAGGATAGGATATGCCAATTACCCTGATCTGATCACTATATATTATATGTAACAAAATACCACTATGCATCCCAGAAATATGTACAATTATTATATGTCAATTGAAAAAAGAAAAGAAAAGGAGAGGATGTCCCCACCACCCTTCCCTGAGTGCAGGCCTCCCACGTGCTGCATTCCTGAGTTGAGCAAATAGCCAGTGTGACCCATCACTACAGTAATAGAACTATTCCAAATGTTAGGGAAGCACATGGTAAGGAATGATTAATTTCTCAAAGCAATTAAATACAGCTTCCCAGAGCAAGTAACTTTTTATCAAAGTCTTAAAGAATGAGTAAGCATTCACCAAATTGGCACGTTCCAGCTCAGAGAACATCACCTGCAAAGATGGAGACTCATAAACACATGCTATGCTGGGCACATTGTGAGCTGTTTGGTGTAACTGGAACACAGGGCACAGAGTGGAGTATGGTACCAGATGATTCTGGGAAAAAAATGGACTCAAAAAAAAAATTTAAAAAAAATATGGACTCAAATCAGATTATGAGAGGTCTTATATGCCATCGTAAAACTTCCCTCAGCAGTTGAAAGATCTGCTAAAATATATATCTTGAGCAAATAATACTTATTAAATCTGATATCTACCCTTCGAATTTTTAGCTTTAATTCAGATATGCTTCAGCATTGCGATATGTTTGCAAAGGTGTCATCTCTAAAACTAATTTTCCATTTTATAGTCTCAGGGGATCATTCATCCATGGTGAAGCTGCTTGTCTTAATGTTTATATGTTTTTGCCTACAGATATCATAGCCCAAGCAAAAACATTCATTTCAAAAACCTTTTTCATGATAATGTATATCTAGTGTAACAGCTAAACCTTGTATAAGCTTTAAATAGTCAGCTAAGTTCATAAGCTACTTTTTAGAAGAGAGTGAACCAGGTGTGGATGGGTATGTTTGCTTGGCCAGATCAACATTCTCATTGTCAAACTTTTCCTCCTTTTAGAAGATGTACATTTCCCTTCCACATGCCCCTGAAGCATGGTGTCTGCGCTGGTCTCCTTCAGCCTCCGTTTTCTCAGGAGCCACTTCTCAGCCTCTAGGAGTGCATTTCTGGCATCTCAGCTAATGGGATTCCTCCCACCCTCCCCCACCCCCCAAC
>NW_012143301.1:2754789-2758544 GCF_000956105.1 Propithecus coquereli | reverse complement strand
CCTTTGAAGAGAGCAGGTTTTCACTTGTGACTTTTGGGCATTTTCCTTGGCTTATGTCATGTCCCACTCACCTTTGCGTGTCCTGACATGGATGATGAAGACCTCCCTGTCAGTGGGGCTAGGTGACTCTGGATATCACTTCCTCTTGTGAGCCCGTCACTTGCTTTACCAGGAAAAAACAGCAGGACCCAATAGGAAAAGAAAGGAACATTCCTATCTACACTGATGCCCACATTTTCTCATTTGCAGCTGGGACCTTTGGTCTCCTGGGATAAGGATGGCCAGTGTAGTTCAGAACTAGCATAATACACATCTAAAACCCATGAGAATATTTTAAGGTAAAAGCAAAGTAAAAGCTTGTAAATAAAACCCAGCAATCTAAAAATCTACACTAACTGATGAGGCATAAAGAGAAGAAAATACACATTTATCTATGAAAATGGGAACCCGGTTTCATCATGTACCCAGAAACAGTTAAAGAAAATGAAGACGGCCATTTTGTTTGCATTTGGAAGAATCGATATGTTCTAACACTTCAGTAAATATATCACAGGATACTGTACAGCAAACTAGTAATGATCCTTACTAGTTTTTTTTTTCTTTTTTTAATTTTCAGAGAGGTTCATTTCTCACTCTGTATGTATCCATGGAACCAAAAGTGTATAAACCAACTGATATATTGGAAGTTTTTTGCATGTGGTTTGGAAAAGAAATACAAATTCATTTAGATAAATCCTTTTGCATAAAACTAATGATGCTTCTGCTAGTTCTCAGGTAGGGATGGACTAAGAGAAGTAATGTCCATGCTTTGGGTGGTGATTCATAGGTTTAAACAGGAGAGATGCAGAGCAAACAGTTTAGACTTGATAATCTATAGGACCAAGTAAATATTTGACATTAGCTTGTTCAGACTAATTCACCATTAATTTTGCATATGTATTTATAATATATGATTATAATTTGTTAAATTAATAATAATTATAACTTGGTGTCTACTATTTGCCAGATACTGTGCTAGCATCTTTACTGTATTATTTCTAATCTTCACAATAATCTTACAAGATAGCTATAATTATCCCCAGTTTGCAATTGAAGAGACTCAAAGAGATTAAATAATTTGTACAAGTAAACAACCAAGATTTGAACCAAAGTGCATGAGATACAAAACCTCTTTCCCTTCTTTCCCAATTTGGTAATTTTCACCATAATCTGGTTTTGTTTTCTTAATGTCATTATTTGATGTCTTTTTAAAATTTTAAAAAATAATCTCAAACTTATAGAAGAGTAACAAGTATGGTGAAATTTATTTTTCCTCAACCATTTAGAATGAGTTGCCAGTAAGTTTGGAACCACCTCTCTGAAAACTTAGAATGTATTAATAATTCCTACAAAGACATTCTCCTATACAACCACAAAACAAGCATAAAATCAGGAAATTAACTTGATATACTTCTATGGTCTAATCCTCAGCCCTCGTTTAATTTCCACCAATTGTCCCCAAATCATTCTTTATAAGAATCCAGTTGAGAATCACACATTATATTTAGTTGTCATGTCTGCTTTCATCTCCTTCAATCTATAACAGTTCCTTGTCCTTTCTTGACTTTCATCACCTTGATTTTTTAAAGATTACAATCCAGTTTTTGTAGCTTATAGAATGTCCTCCTTATGGATTTGTCTACCTCGTAATTAGATCCAGGTTATGCATCTTTAGCAGGAATATTGCAAAGATGATACTGTGTTTTCATTGTATTCTATCCAATGGCACACAATTTCAATTTACCGCATTACTGGTGGTGTTAACTTCGATCACTTGGGTAAAGTGGAACCTGCCAGGTTTCCCCACGATAATGTTACTTTTTCCTTTTGCAGTTAATAAGTATTTTATGGAGAGATAATGTGAGATAATGCAAATGTTCTGTTCCTTGATTTTTTATGTATTAATTTATATCACTCAGGGATTTCCAATTAATTCCATTCATATGTTGCTATCGTTACATTTGATGACTTTTCAAATAAGTAGCAAAGAAGCTATATGGTCAGGTGGGCCAGCTTGCAAAAATGATTGATAACAACCCAGACAATGGCAGAACTTCATGGCTGAGTAAAATTGAGCAGAATATTGCAAGATTCAACCAGATGTCTGGCAAAGGTGAATGAGGGAAACCTAATCAAAGTAAAATTCATGATATTTATCCTCAAAGTTAAAAAAGGCAAATCCTTCCATTTCAAATTGAAGCTGCCTTCGGAGAGCCTTCAGTGTAATCAGTGGGGTCTTTGTGGAAGTGCTTGGAAGGTGAGGTGCCTGGTCTAGACATGTGGAGCACGGATGAGGAGGGCACAGGGGCACGGCATGAGGGACTACATGGCATTTGGTAGACTACGGAAGTTTCCCCTTTCCAGGGATCAAGCCCACAAAATATGATTATGGGAGTGCTGAGTACAAACGAGAATGGAGCAGGGTTGATGAGACCTCTCATTCTTCTCTGAAGGAAAACTTATGACAGTGAATCATACAGTCTCACTAGTGCCTTTTCCTTTCCCACCAGCTGGAATAGATTATGTTGGCATCATCCGACATCTGGACTTTGCTCCAGGAATGCGCATGCAGACACTCCAAGTGACAATCCTTGATGACGTGAGACAGCCCATCTTGGAGGGTCCAGAGAGGTTTGAATTACTTCTCCAGATGCCTATGGGTGCAGTACTTGGAGAGCCAAATAAAACCACCGTTTTCATCAATGACACCATCAGTGACTGTAAGCAGAGTGCTTGTACTTCCTTTCATTGAAAGACGAAGGGAGGAACAGCCAAAACACGTCTCCTAACAACAGAATGAAACTCTACTCTTTCTAGATCTCAACAACCCTGGGATATTAATGATACTGTACTGTCATTGGTGTTACATTCTGGTGATATGTGCAAATATAATTTATGTGACTGCATGGGGATAGAAGTATATATATACAGAAGAAAGAATTGAGCCCATGAAGAATTAGCTTGTTTTCTTGTTATCCTTTTTCTATTTTCTTTTACTTTCTTTCTGAGGCCAGTGAAACCCATTGTCATCAATTAAATCAACAGTTAAGATCAAAGGATGGACCTCCCTTTACTGGTTGATGCTGGACTGAAGCACTTTTAAACTATACACACACATACACACACACACACACACACATACATATATATACACACATATGTGTATATATATATATATATACACACACATAAATATATCCTCCTTTGGTTTTTCAGGTTATTAGGATATGAATGCCCTGACTAATATTTGCAGATAAGCCTAAAGCTCCTTTTTGCCAATGGTTCAATTTTCCTCCACAAGTCTTTATCAGAGCTGCTTAGGTAGGGAAATTTTTCATGGACTCTCCCTTCTTCTGCACTCTTTTGTAAAAAGAATCATAAACAATAAAGTGATAAAAATGCAAGTAGCAGAAAGGAGAAGAAAGAAAAGTGGAAGATTTGCATAGCTCCCAAACTGCCCAATTAGTTCTTAACTAATTTTAAATTGATAATATATGTAGCCATTAGTATGCCTCCGCTAATGCCACATAAATCAAAGTTTCCAAATTATTTTGAAAACTACACCTTTGTGCCTCATTATTATCTTTTAGGTATTTCTTGTGCCAAACTTTTTAAGATTTGTGTTTCAGACATTACTTAACCTATTCTCAAGCCAACATGGTGCATAATAAAACCCATTTCAAGAAGCCTTCCATCCAAATATCGAGAGGGAGAAG
>NW_012143301.1:2751395-2753109 GCF_000956105.1 Propithecus coquereli | reverse complement strand
GGTGATCATGTGGCTATTGCAGTCCTTAAAAATGTGGAAAAGACTACAAGGACATGCCTGGAAAAGATGATAACTTTGTGTTAGGGTAGTGAGATTATCAGTCATTTTTTTTTCCATACTTACTCTATACTTATTAATATCTTGGTAAATATATGTGCTGATGAGCGAGTTGTTGCTACTTATGAAATTAAGGAAATTAAAGCGATTATAATGGCTTCCCTCTGTTACAGTATTACAACTCGTGACAGAGTCTGTTGGGGTCCTCTCAGGAATGTGACTTTAGAAAAATGAAACCAGATACCAAGAGGTATAAGCAGGTCACCAAAATTAAGTAAAATAGAAGTAAAACAAAAAGAAAATGCAAGTAGAGTTCAGGAACTGAGGGTCAACAAGTATGTCTCTAAATATGATGAGGCAGAAACAAGGCAGTAAAACACAGTAGAATTTGACAGGTATAGTAGGCTGAATAACCATCCCCAAAGATTTCACCTTATAGGGAATTTTACCTTATATGGAAAAAGCATCTTTGCATAGGTAATTAAGTTAAAGGTCTTGAGATGGGGAGACTATCCTGGATGGACCCTGAATGTAATCACAAGTGTCCTCACGGAGGTTACATAAAGAAGAGGGGGAGGCACAGTGATCACAAAGGCAGAGATTGGGGTGTTGGGGCCACAAGCTGTGGAAGCACTCTAGAGCCTCCGGAGGGGGTGCCTCCCACCAACACCCAGAGGTTGTCCCAGTGATACTGATTTTGGATTTCTGGCCTCCAGAACTATGAGAAAGTCAATTTCTGTTGGTTTAAGCTATCGAGTTTGTGGTAATTTGTCACAGCAACCACAGGAAACTGGTACCACAGGCAATGAGAGATCAGCAGCGTTTGCTGGTGCTGGCAACAAAGTGAAACAAAGAGAAGGAGAAAGCACACTCAGAGCTTTCAGTCTGCCACTCGGTGTCTGCTATGAGGTGATCTCTGCACAGAGATTCGAGGCCCTGTCCTGAAGACATGACTCAGTCCATCTTAGAAAAGTAAAACTTGCAAGCAGCATCAAGAGACATGCAATGTCGTGAAACCAATGTTTAGAAAGAAACCATGGGCAGTCCAGTATTAACCTAATCTACTAATAATCTAAGTATTTAGAAATCTAGTTAAATAAAAACTATTCCTCTACTCATAACACTTCTGACACCCAATGTATGGTTTTTTTCCACACTGAGAAGCAATTCTCCAACTTTCGGGACAACGGGGTGTCCTACAATATCTACCTGAAGTTAGTTAGCATCAGACCCCACAGTGAAGGGCTCAGTCTCCCAAGACTGCCCCTGCTTCAGACATCAGTCCCAAGTCCCAGAACAACTTCTGACCAACAGGGCTACAAATTGGAGGTTCCCACCATCCCGTCCTCAGGTTTGATAATTTGCAGTAACAGCTCACAGAACTCAGAGAAACCCTTTACTATTACTGGTTGATTATAAAGGAAATTATAAAGGACAAAAATGAGCAGCCAGATGAAGAGGTACATAGAGCAAGGTCTAGAGGGGTCCGAGCACAGGAGCTTCTATCCCCTGGACTTGGGGAGGCACCACCCTCCCAGCATAGGGATGTGTTCACCAACTTGGAACCTTTCCAAACCCTGTCATTGAGGGGTTTTACAGAGATTCCATTACATAGGCACGACTGATTAAATCATTGGCCATTGGTGATTAGCTCGAT
>NW_012143301.1:2745199-2751345 GCF_000956105.1 Propithecus coquereli | reverse complement strand
CCCCCACCCCCCAACCCCATCCCCAGCCCTGGGGTTTCTGTCTGTCCATGTGATCAGCAAATGCCATAGAAAAGGCACAGCAGCAGTCTCCAAACTCAGAATCCTGGCTCAACTGTCCCTCCGCCTAAAGAGCAATTTTGTCCCAAGAAAAATCCTCCCTAAACTTCCCCACCATCTTTTTCCAAACAGTAGCTGACTTGGCTGAGTTAGAGCTGATTTCTTCTATGTAACACAATAGGGAAATTTCTTCTATGTAACAGAAAGCTCTTAAAACAGAAAATGAATAGAATCCCAAATCTTGTGGCACCTCCTGGAGTCAAAGTCTTGGCATGTGAGTCTTTGATGTGACTTTTTGTGTGTTTTTTATTTTTTTCTCCCTGAGCTATATATAAACAGTACCTGTGGGATCTGTCAAGTCGGACAATTGTGACAAATGCCCAGGCTCACACAGGGCCAGAGGAGACAGTATGCCTGGGAGGCTGAAGCATTCTCAGTTTGTCCTTTTGCGCCTCCCTAGAACCTGCCCTGCACTTTGGGGATGCTGAGTATCATGTGGATGAAAGTGCTGGCTACGTGGAGGTTCGTGTCTGGAGAACAGGCACTGATCTTTCCCAAGCATCATCCGTCACCGTGCGCTCCAGGAAGACAGAGCAGGAGTCAGCAGAAGGTGAGAGGGCCACTTAAAGAATATATCATCATGATACACATTTATGATGGGGTCCAGTCTGTCATGTGTACGCATGCCTAGTCTTTGTTGATGGGCTCTGATTTAAAGTTTCTCCTACCTGAGCACACAGATTGTTTGTATATATTACAACTTCTGCTGTTTACAAAATAAGTAGAATATTCCAGCAGCAGCCCTTATGATTCATTCATTACCCATTTGCTTGTCATGGGCTCAAATTAATTTTCCAAAGTTCACCATATTTGAGATCCATTAAGCTGCTCATAAACAATATTTCAGACGAAGATACCCCCATAATGGCTGAGCAAGTCCCAACTCCTGGAATAATCCAGTCACACATTAGACCTTTGAAGAGAGCAGGTTTTCACTTGTGACTTTTGGGCATTTTCCTTGGCTTATGTCATGTCCCACTCACCTTTGCGTGTCCTGACATGGATGATGAAGACCTCCCTGTCAGTGGGGCTAGGTGACTCTGGATACCACTTCCTCTTGTGAGCCCGTCACTTGCTTTACCAGGAAAAAACAGCAGGACCCAATAGGAAAAGAAAGGAACATTCCTATCTACACTGATGCCCACATTTTCTCATTTGCAGCTGGGACCTTCGGTCTCCTGGGATAAGGATGGCCAGTGTAGTTCAGAACTAGCATAATACACATCTAAAACCCATGAGAATATTTTAAGGTAAAAGCAAAGTAAAAGCTTGTAAATAAAACCCAGCAATCTAAAAATCTACACTAACTGATGAGGCATAAAGAGAAGAAAATACACATTTATCTATGAAAATGGGAACCCGGTTTCATCATGTACCCAGAAACAGTTAAAGAAAATGAAGACGGCCATTTTGTTTGCATTTGGAAGAATCGATATGTTCTAACACTTCAGTAAATATATCACAGGATACTGTACAGCAAACTAGTAATGATCCTTACTAGTTTTTTTTTTCTTTTTTTAATTTTCAGAGAGGTTCATTTCTCACTCTGTATGTATCCATGGAACCAAAAGTGTATAAACCAACTGATATATTGGAAGTTTTTTGCATGTGGTTTGGAAAAGAAATACAAATTCATTTAGATAAATCCTTTTGCATAAAACTAATGATGCTTCTGCTAGTTCTCAGGTAGGGATGGACTAAGAGAAGTAATGTCCATGCTTTGGGTGGTGATTCATAGGTTTAAACAGGAGAGATGCAGAGCAAACAGTTTAGACTTGATAATCTATAGGACCAAGTAAATATTTGACATTAGCTTGTTCAGACTAATTCACCATTAATTTTGCATATGTATTTATAATATATGATTATAATTTGTTAAATTAATAATAATTATAACTTGGTGCCTACTATTTGCCAGATACTGTGCTAGCATCTTTACTGTATTATCTCTAATCTTCACAATAATCTTACAAGATAGCTATAATTATCCCCAGTTTGCAACTGAAGAGACTCAAAGAGATTAAATAATTTGTACAAGTAAACAACCAAGATTTGAACCAAAGTGCATGAGATACAAAACCTCTTTCCCTTCTTTCCCAATTTGGTAATTTTCACCATAATCTGGTTTTGTTTTCTTAATGTCATTATTTGATGTCTTTTTAAAATTTTAAAAAATAATCTCAATCTTATAGAAGAGTAACAAGTATGGTGAAATTTATTTTTCCTCAACCATTTAGAATGAGTTGCCAGTAAGTTTGGAACCACCTCTCTGAAAACTTAGAATGTATTAATAATTCCTACAAAGACATTCTCCTATACAACCACAAAACAAGCATAAAATCAGGAAATTAACTTGATATACTTCTATGGTCTAATCCTCAGCCCTCGTTTAATTTCCACCAATTGTCCCCAAATCATTCTTTATAAGAATCCAGTTGAGAATCACACATTATATTTAGTTGTCATGTCTGCTTTCATCTCCTTCAATCTATAACAGTTCCTTTGTCCTTTCTTGACTTTCATCACCTTGATTTTTTAAAGATTACAATCCAGTTTTTGTAGCTTATAGAATGTCCTCCTTATGGATTTGTCTACCTCGTAATTAGATCCAGGTTATGCATCTTTAGCAGGAATATTGCAAAGATGATACTGTGTTTTCACTGTATTCTATCCAATGGCACACAATTTCAATTTACCGCATTACTGGTGGTGTTAACTTCGATCACTTGGGTAAAGTGGAACCTGCCAGGTTTCCCCACGATAATGTTACTTTTTCCTTTTGCAGTTAATAAGTATTTTATGGAGAGATAATGTGAGATAATGCAAATGTTCTGTTCCTTGATTTTTTATGTATTAATTTATATCACTCAGGGATTTCCAATTAATTCCATTCATATGTTGCTATCGTTACATTTGATGACTTTTCAAATAAGTAGCAAAGAAGCTATATGGTCAGGTGGGCCAGCTTGCAAAAATGATTGATAACAACCCAGACAATGGCAGAACTTCATGGCTGAGTAAAATTGAGCAGAATATTGCAAGATTCAACCAGATGTCTGGCAAAGGTGAATGAGGGAAACCTAATCAAAGTAAAATTCATGATATTTATCCTCAAAGTTAAAAAAGGCAAATCCTTCCATTTCAAATTGAAGCTGCCTTCGGAGAGCCTTCAGTGTAATCAGTGGGGTCTTTGTGGAAGTGCTTGGAAGGTGAGGTGCCTGGTCTAGACATGTGGAGCACGGATAAGGAGGGCACAGGGGCACGGCATGAGGGACTACATGGCATTTGGTAGACTACGGAAGTTTCCCCTTTCCAGGGATCAAGCCCACAAAATATGATTATGGGAGTGCTGAGTACAAACGAGAATGGAGCAGGGTTGATGAGACCTCTCATTCTTCTCTGAAGGAAAACTTATGACAGTGAATCATACAGTCTCACTAGTGCCTTTTCCTTTCCCACCAGCTGGAATAGATTATGTTGGCATCATCCGACATCTGGACTTTGCTCCAGGAATGCGCATGCAGACACTCCAAGTGACAATCCTTGATGACGTGAGACAGCCCATCTTGGAGGGTCCAGAGAGGTTTGAATTACTTCTCCAGATGCCTATGGGTGCAGTACTTGGAGAGCCAAATAAAACCACCGTTTTCATCAATGACACCATCAGTGACTGTAAGCAGAGTGCTTGTACTTCCTTTCATTGAAAGACGAAGGGAGGAACAGCCAAAACACGTCTCCTAACAACAGAATGAAACTCTACTCTTTCTAGATCTCAACAACCCTGGGATATTAATGATACTGTACTGTCATTGGTGTTACATTCTGGTGATATGTGCAAATATAATTTATGTGACTGCATGGGGATAGAAGTATATATATACAGAAGAAAGAATTGAGCCCATGAAGAATTAGCTTGTTTTCTTGTTATCCTTTTTCTATTTTCTTTTACTTTCTTTCTGAGGCCAGTGAAACCCATTGTCATCAATTAAATCAACAGTTAAGATCAAAGGATGGACCTCCCTTTACTGGTTGATGCTGGACTGAAGCACTTTTAAACTATACACACACATACACACACACACACACACACATACATATATATACACACATATGTGTATATATATATATATATACACACACATATATATATCCTCCTTTGGTTTTTCAGGTTATTAGGATATGAATGCCCTGACTAATATTTGCAGATAAGCCTAAAGCTCCTTTTTGCCAATGGTTCAATTTTCCTCCACAAGTCTTTATCAGAGCTGCTTAGGTAGGGAAATTTTTCATGGACTCTCCCTTCTTCTGCACTCTTTTGTAAAAAGAATCATAAACAATAAAGTGATAAAAATGCAAGTAGCAGAAAGGAGAAGAAAGAAAAGTGGAAGATTTGCATAGCTCCCAAACTGCCCAATTAGTTCTTAACTAATTTTAAATTGATAATATATGTAGCCATTAGTATGCCTCCGCTAATGCCACATAAATCAAAGTTTCCAAATTATTTTGAAAACTACACCTTTGTGCCTCATTATTATCTTTTAGGTATTTCTTGTGCCAAACTTTTTAAGATTTGTGTTTCAGACATTACTTAACCTATTCTCAAGCCAACATGGTGCATAATAAAACCCATTTCAAGAAGCCTTCCATCCAAATATCGAGAGGGAGAAGGGGCTCTTGACTGTATGTGGTCTGCATTGAGAAGTCCTTGTCTACCATAAGCCCAGGCTTTGCTTCCTTTTTAGACTTTAGTTTTCCCAACCAGAGAAAACTTTTGTATAAGCTACCTCAAAACTCTTGCCCTCGCTTCTCCCTCCGTAGAATGAGAAGTTCAGACTCAATTTCTGTTAAGATCTCTTCCAGTCCTGTCTGATTCCTGTCTGAGTACATATCTGCCAACACAAAATTACCCTCCCTCACCTTGCAGTTTGCCCAATTACCACAGTCAAAATTTTTTAAACTCAAATTCAACAAAAATTTATTGGGCTTCTTCTACAGGTCAGAGAGATATGGATGCTTCGCAAATGTCAGAAAAAAAGTAATGGAAAAACCACATAAGGACCAGAATAACTCATAGATATACCCAACAGGCCCCACAGATGCCCTGGTTCAGTCCCCAAATGAAGCAACCACCATGAATTTCCTGCTGAGTGCCTGTGTGCCCAGGGGAAATTCACATTGTCAGCATTATGGAGAATTCTGTCTTGAACCCGAAATTAATCTCAGTCTTTCAATGTTTTTCAAAAAAATCACTCTTTCTTTCTCTCCCCTTGTACCTTTTGTTAAGGAATTACATTGAGATGAATGCAGTGGCTAGGCATTCATCTTTTTTTTCTGCAGACATTACAGACTGTGTTTTATGGAATCTGTCCCATTTCCAGTTTCCACCCATTAAGATATGACAGGGAAGCAAAACTACATTTTTTCAGGCTTCTAGGATTAAACCTAGTGTGTTCTATATAAGGCCTATAGAATATTCCGTAGTTGAATAATGAAAGTTATTTAGTGGCCTGAAAGAGTAAAATATGCCTGATTTCCTACCAAGAATGGAATTGCACACTATGGAACATTGGGCTCATTAGTCATTCCTCATATACTCTTCCCTTATGCTAATATTTTTGTAGAAAAAATATTAAGCTTTTTTTTTCCTCATTTAATACTTTAGTTTTCTTAGAGAGTTGGAGCGCATAATGGAGATACACTAGATGTGCTGTGATATTGGTGCTACTGTGTAAACTCTAAATGGAAAGGTGTATATTTTATTCCAGTACCCAGGGCACAATTTAAGGGGTCCACTTACAGGGTGAATGAAAAAGACAGGCAGCTAAGGGCAGTCATTTACTGGAGTGGAGACACCAGCCAGAGGTCCTCCGTGTGCTGCTAGACCCACCAGGGCTCAGCCCAGGTCACAATGGGCTATGAGGAGTGACCCCAACCCTGAAGACTCCACAAATGGCTTTCTGCCAGGTAAGCACCAGAATGCTACTGCTCCTGACCTTATTTATAGTAATAAATAATTATGAGCGGCCGGG
>NW_012143301.1:2741202-2741528 GCF_000956105.1 Propithecus coquereli | reverse complement strand
AAGCTCTTTGCATTAAAGAAAGAAAAAAATATATTATATACACACACACACACGTGTCTCAGATAGACAGATGGATATAAATAGATATCCCACTCTAGATATTTCTCTATGAATCAAATTTATAATGATCAGATAAAGAGCAAATAGTTATTTGCTAATAAACATCCTCATATCCTTAACGAATATTTTCAGAGCAGGGGCTATACATGCAGCTTTTTCTCCAGTTTTCCTTTTTTCTTCACTTATTCATGAATCTCACTTTTTGACCTGAGGTTTATGCTGTCAGTTGACAGACCATTGCCTCAGTCTTTTCCATTCTTGGTATT
>NW_012143301.1:2718442-2739852 GCF_000956105.1 Propithecus coquereli | reverse complement strand
TGGCCAAAGCATGTGTTCCTGTTACAATGGCTTCATGATAAGCTACCTCAAAACTTTGTGGCATAAAACTGGTTGGGCATGGTGGCTCACGCCTGTAATCCTAGCTCTCTGGGAGGCTGAGGCAGGAGGATTGCTTGAGCTCAGGAGTTCAAGATCAGCCTGAGCAGGAGAGAGACCCCGTCTCTACTAAAAATAGAAAAAGTAGCTGGGCATGATGGTGTGTGCCTGTAGTCCTAGCTACTCGGACTAAGGCAAGAGGATCACTTAAGTCCAGGAATTTGAGGCTGCAGTGAGCTATGATGATGTCACTGCACTCTACCCTGGGCGATGGAGTCAGACTGTCCCAAAAAAAAAAAAAAAAATTTAGTGGCATGAAACAATGTCAACATTTATTTTGCTCACAAGTCTCCGATATAAGCACTGCTCAGTGGGGATAACTCATCTCTGCTCCAGTCAGCACCAGCTGGGGGGGGCTTGAGGACTGGGGGCTGGAGTTACCTGAAGGCTTGCATATCACATGTCTGGCAGTTGGTGCTGTCACCTGAGACCTTAGTTGGGGCTACTGACTGGAACAACTACACATGACTTCTCTATGTGATCTGGATCATCTCACAACATAGCAACTGAGTTCCAAGGGCAAGCTTCCAAAGATAGGAAGGGTCAAGTGAATAAGCCTTTTATGATCAAATTATATACTGTCACATCTGCCACATTCTGTTCATTGAGACAGTCACAAAGGCCCATGAAGTTTTAAGAAGAGGGAAGTAGACTCAACTTTTGATGGGGAGTGGCAAGGTTCTGGGAAAACATGAAGGACTACAAATATTGCTGTGGATATTTTTGGACAATACAATCTGCCAGCGCAGGTTACAGAGCCAATACCAGATTCAAAGGGAGGTGAAGTAGTCTGCACATCTTCTTGGGATAAGCAGCAAAGTAAAATTACAAAGGGACATACCTACATCAATGGGAGGAATTATGGCAGCCATTTTGCAAACAAGCTAGCATACGAAGGCTATTTTAACTATTGCTATAAAAGGATCTCTTGCTATAGCAAAGATGGAGCAGGCTTTGAAATGTACTGAGGCATGCTATTAGGCAATCTTTCGACTTTGCTATAGCACACATCATATAATAAATTGGAATTTTACAAATACTTGTGACTTTTACCAATCTCTGAATAAAACTGAAACCATATTTCATCTTGCTGACTGGCCATCTGGAAGCAGGCTGTAATTTATTAGCTAAAAGAAGCTCTTTGCATTAAAGAAAGAAAAAAATATATATTAATATATAAATGCATTCTAGAAAGCTCAAGCAGATAATCTGTTTTTGATGCTGTTCCTTGACCTTTTTACTTCTTGTCTTAAAAAAAAATTATCTCCATGCATTTCATAAAGGAAAGTATACCTCCCCTAAGCATTTTGTTTAGGGGAATCAGAAATACTTTTTCAATCTTTTCCTCACACAGTTGAGCTCCAGTGTATTTCCTTAATAGATTGATTTACGGCTTTTTTTCTTCCCTCTCTTTTGGTATGGGAGAAACTGAAAAGGATTGTATGGTAAATTTAGTAAGTGATGTAATTATGAGGAAGATGAAGAGTTAAGAATTCTATTTGGCACACCAAAAAGCAACACTGTTTACTCCTTGATCAGGAGTAAGGATGAGGAAGACAATGAGATTTCAGTGACTTTCTACCTTTAGGACTCATAGGAAGTATCAAGACCAGGTGCTAGGAACTGATAAATAAGAGGAATGTTGACAATTTTCGTAAGTCAAGATGCAAGAATATAATTGGGCATGTCCCACCATGGGACTTACTATTTAATAGAGATGTTACTATTTTTATCCCATGAGATTTCTTACTACACAAAGTGAGAATCTACTACCTCTCTAGACACAAAGTGGAAAAAAAAGATTTAGTCATGCATATTCCAAAATTTATTATAAATTAAATCATCTCTATTACACCAGAGCAGACTTTTATTGACCATATCATACTTCTTGGAAGTGAAACTAGTTTAAATGGCCAACCACATATTAAGTGGGCTTCCCATCTTCCTCCAAGAAATACTTTCTAAAATCGATAGGTCATGTTATTTCAGAAAGACTGCTAAATATATTAGAAATGTTTAAGTTTTTAAAAAGTTATAAATTTAAAGTGAAATTGTTTCTTCTTTGAAGGTTTAGTGAATTATTTTTGTCCAACATTTTAATTTTAGATTATCTCTATGACCTAAGATGACTGAAACTATATGAATGGAATTGTTATCCTCACAGAACCAGTGATCAAGTTCTCTAACGTCGAATTCGCCATTCAGAAGCCCCAACACCCTGGGAAGATTGCACAGGTCAGAGTCCCAGTGATGCACCTTGGTGACATTTCAAAAATCTCCGTTGTAACAGTCCACACAAAGGACAGCTCAGCCAATTCTGGATAAGTCTACATCCTATGTCCAAAGGTGAAGTCACTCAAAACCATGGCCCACGAAGGATTGTGTTCTTTATTACGTACCTCGCTCACAGTTAGCCTTGTGAGGGGAGAAGCAGAGAGTATTAGGTAGGGATAAAGAGGGAGGTAGAGGAACAGACGGCACTAGGAGATGCTTTGTCTACAATAGGAGGAACAAATTGACCAGAGGTGGCTTCCAAGAAGGAACAGATGCCTTGACAAGGGGGTTTCCAAAGACTAAACACATATTTGGTCTACAATAGGGGGTCTCCAAGGCCTGACCAACCAGAAAGAAAACCATAAAGTGGAGACATGATCAAGGCCACAAAAGGGGGTCTTTGGAGCATGCATATAAGCAAGGTAACAGCATCAAGTGACCTACCCTCGTTAGCATAGTAAAAATCACACTTACTTGCACCATGGCAGTTTACAAATGCCATGATAACCCTGGAAATTGCCTTACAAGGTTAAAAATAGGGAAGACTTGCCATTCCAGAACTCTCCATTCCTTTCCTAGAAAATTCATGAATAGGCTGGGCGCGGTGGCTCACGCCTGTAATCCTAGCACTTTGGGACGCCAAGGCGGGTGGATTATTTGAGCTCAGGAGTTCAAGACCAGCCTGAGTAAGAGCGAGACCCCGTCTCTACCAAAAATAGAAAGAAATTAATTGGACAGCTAAAAATATATAGAAAAAATTAGCCGGGCATGGTGGCACATGCCTGTAGTCCCAGCTACTTGGGAGGCTGAGGCAGTAGGATTGCTTGAGCCCAGGAGTCTGAAGTTGCTGTGAGCTAGGCTGAGCCAGGGCAAAAGAGTGAGACTCTGTCTCAAAAAAAAAAAAAAAAAAATCATGAATATTCACTCCCAACTTATTATTAGAAATTAGCATAAAAGGACAGATCCTAACCCTGGGGGTTGCTGTTCCTTATTGGAGCAGTCCACTTTCTATCAACTTTGAGAGTGTAATATATTTTCTAAACTGTCTTAAAACTAAGGTCTTCACTCACAAAGACAGACCTGTTCCCTCATTGGAATGTACTATGCTTTAATAACTCTTGGCACTTTGCCCAGTTACATCTGCTTGGCTTGCTCGTTTATTCTGACGACTCAATACCAGTAACCATTCTTTGGTACTGAGAACCAAGAACCAGGGAACACGAACCTGACATCTGATCTCCGCACCTGACAAGGGGGTGTGCAATGGAAACATATAACTTTGGATTCTGGATAAACCATGACAGCACTTGGGTTTGTGGGGGTTCTTCCTGAACCTCCTGCATCATAAAGGTCAACTATATCCTCGCATGTCACCTTTATATTGCTATTAGAGAATATTGGCTTGAGTGGACCATGGGTTTGACATAGACTTAAAATTTTCATGTGTGAAAATTGTAATTATTTCTTAAAACCAAAAGTCAGCTACCTCTACATCAGATAAACACACAGTTTCTCAAATATAGTCCCATGGCAAGCCATATTTTTATGGAAAGTAGAGTATTAAGAAAAGGGGTTTCTTTTTCCTTTTTGTCTTTCTCATGTTACATTTCTGGAAGGAGAAACTGAACATTTGTTGAAGTTGACATCATTTATGATAGAGTGAGAGATGTCAGAGAAGCCCTGACAGTTAACTTAAGTCCAGATGACAATATGTTGGCTGAGATATAGGTGGTTACAATTTCTGGCACATTAACTTTATTTTTTAATTTTTTTATTATTTTGCAATTTAGTGAAATATATTAATAACTCACATACCACATAATTCATCCAAAGTATACAATTCAATGGTTTTTAGCAATATTCAGAGTTTAATGATTTAGTATAATCCAAGTGATGATTTAGCATAATCATCACAATTTTAGAACATTTTCATCACCCCAAAAAGATACCCCATACCCATTGGCAGTCACTCCTCTTTTCTCCCCAGCCTTAGACAGCCACTAATCTACTTTGTATCTCTAGAGTTTTGCCTATTCTGGTCATCTCCCATAAATGGAATCATACAACATATGGTCTTCTGTGACTAGCTTCTTTCATTTAGCATAATGTTCCCAAGGTTTATCCACATTGTTGCATGTATCAGTGCTTCATTCTTCTGTGTGGCTAAATAATATTCCACTTTATGGATATACCATAGTTTATTTACCCATTCATCACTTGATGAACAACTGGGCTGTTTCCACTTTGAGGCTATTATGAATAATGCTGCTATGAACACTTGCAAGTTTTTGTGTGGACATACACTTTCATTTCTCTTGGGATATGTGGAGAGGAGTTGTGAGATCATATGGTAACTCTATAACTAACTTTTTGAGGAACTGTGTCACAGATAATCTTTTAACTTTTATGGTTTTGTTAAGTAACCAAGTATGTTCAACAGACATTGACTTCTGAGAGCTTTCGCAACTCCTGAATCCTCTATCCTGTGCCCTATCTGTAGGAAAAACACAGGACTGAGCACGCTCTAGTTTCCAGAAACCACATTTGTAATGTTACATTCCAATTTAAGTTCAAAATTATAACCAAAAGAAATGTCTACTGTAGTTTTGTGTTAAGAATTTATATTTCTTTAAAAATTGGTGATTCTTGTGGTGATTCTCTACTAACCAAAAACTTTAGTTCCGGAACTACTCTTAACCTATCTTTCTAGAAATTAAGTAGTTTACTATTTACGTATCATTCTTAACTGTTATATAATCTATTTGTTCTGTAAATGTTAAGATGTATGGAAAAAATATTTACTGATGTAAAAAATAAGCACCATGGATGTGACAATGTAAGGGTGCCATTGTTCTGTAAGAAAATGAGATTGTAGTGTTCCCCATTATGCCTTATTCCCTTACGGTATTAATAAGCATCCATAAATATGACTTTAAGCATGTTTGTAGACTGTAAATTCCTAAAATATCTTCAGTAAAAGAGAGGATGAGACTTTGTCATGTAACTCTTTTCATGGCCAGTACCTAACACCATACCTGGCACGCAGAAAGTGTCCCAAGATTATGAATAGATGAGCAAATAAATTGCTTACTGCAAGCGTATGATCAAAGTACCATTCTTCCCCTCAGAAATTTCTGTCTGCCAGGGCCCCAGCAGGAAAGCAACAGCACACTTAAAAGCGTTTAACTGAAGAGTGCTCAATGAGGGGAATATTGCAGAGGTATGGGCAGGGTTAAGGGAACCAAGAAAGGATGCAGAACTTCTGAGGGACCAGTGACAATGAGGAGCCGTTACCACCGCAAGTCCTGAAGAGCAGGAACTGAGCAGTGTGGCCAGTACCTGGAAAGAACAACAGCTGGAACCCTGTGGAGAGAGGGGCCATCCAGTAGGAGCTGCAGGCGCAGAAGGAGCCTGAGCTCTCTGCTCCTATACTCTGCTCTCCTACCAGCGCCTCCCATTGGCCAGACCCAACAGGAAGTCAGGGAAAAGGGAGGAAAAGGGAGCCCAGGGGATGTGGTCCCCCAAGGTCACCTCCTGGCTCATCAGAGAAACTGGGACAATGGACCCCAGGTGATGGACAAACAGAATAACAACTCACAAGTGAACCACACAGATAACATCTATAAGACTTACAGTTCTGATTATGAAGAATCTCAGGTGATCATCATTACCAGGTGGTCTATACCCACATCTGATGGGCGAAAGGAAAAATTAATGCAATAAAGTGAGGACTACAGGTCCTTTGATTGGTATAGTCACTTTGGGATTGTCAGCAAACATCATGGAGAACACTGATACAATCTATGGCAAAACACTGGAACCACATTTTACTCTTTGAAATGACATTTGTATTAAATATGTCTCTATTTCAGATGGCCAAAGCCATTGTGTACATTGCAGAAAGTGTTGCAGATGTCATTTTCCCACCTGTGCCCTAAGTGGTGTCTCTTCTCATGGATGATGACACATCCGCCACCAAAAACAGTGTAAACCCTCCTGCTGATTTCCCACTTGTGTGTGGGAAGGTAGCACCCATTTTTCCGTGCTCTGCTCAGCCTCTGCACGTATCAGCCCTCAAAATACACTTGCTTTCTCAGCTGACAAATACCAAAGGTATGACACAGATGAAATCTGTAAGCCTCCTATTCTAGGTTACTTATTTCCCTATAACCTGAAATCCTTTAGGACTTGAATTCCTTTCAAACTTTTGAGCTTGATGTTCTCTGGTGTTTCAATCTGTGAATAGAAACTGAGCCTTCTCAAATTGGAGTATGGGCACTACCTAATAGGTATGTCACTGTGTGTCAGGGACGTGTCCAACCAGATCAGAATGTGAAATATGACCCACCTTTGTCAAGTGTTAGTGATAAGCCTTTGAAACACTTTAATGAAAATATAGGATGAACTAAAATAGAAAATTTGCATTACTAAAACAAGACACTTTAAAAACATTTGGTCACTTCTGCTTCTTGCTCAGATTCCAGGGTTACATGTATTCAGTCTTTTTTTGCAGAGCTACCATTAGTAGGAACATTTATGTCTACAGACACAAACTAAAAGAATGCATCTCCCACTTTTTGTTTCATCCTAGGCCTGTAATCCTAAATCTTCCAATTATGAGAAGACAGAAATCGTCTGCTTGGCAGGGAGCATTAATGACACCCTGACATTATACCGGTGGCCGGCTGGTGCTCCCAGCAACATTAATGAGGTCACCGGCCCCATGCAGGAAGTAAACGTCAACACTCTCTTCACTGACATGAAATCTATCATTCTCAACCTCATCTACTTCCAAGCTGAGTCAAGGGCACAGTGTGTAGCTCCAGTTGTCAGCGCTAGTGATGATGTGGGTCTTGAGCTTCTGAGGCATTGTAATTTATCATTGAAACAAATTTATCATTGTAAACAAAGATGGTGAGTGGTGGCGTCCCAAAAGGAAATCCCTCAGCACAGCTCCATAATGAGAAGAGAAAATTATAACTATTCAAAACCTGTGGAAGCTGGTCTATGTTACATTCATTCTTCACCAATGAAATAATAAAAATAAATAAATTAATTAATTAAATAAATAAATATGACTTTCATTTATGTAAAAAATCTAAGAGCACATTAAACCAGATTTGAAGGTAGGAATTTTTTTATACATATTTTGCATTTTATTATAATGTAATAAAAAGAAACAAATGGAAGATAAATGGATTCTTTTTTGAACTTTCCAAGGTGTTATAAGTTTTTATAAATTTGAAGTCTAGTCCCTATACCTACAATAACAGTATTGTATAATAATAAATTCTGTCATTTATTCTGAGTTTACCATCGGCCAGGAACTGTGTTAAATACTTTACACATATTTTTCATTTAATTCTCACAGCATTCCTATCCAGTATGTATTATTATCTTCAGGCAAAAGAACTATTAATATTTCATAGATAATATAACTGAGGTTCCAAGAAGTCAGGCAGTTTGTCCAAGGTCATTAGCAGAGTCAAGACTGCAAATTGATCTCATTCTAAAACTCCAGTTCTTTACAATTCACTCTGGTCCTCAATATTGTATTGGGAAGTAATAAAAACTAAATGTAATAATGTCCCCCAAGTATTGCAGTATCTCTAAGTATCATCTAGATAATTTTTAAAGATTATCAATATTGTTCTTATATCAGGATCAATGTATCTCTAATCTATATTTTAATAAATTGTATCACACATATATTATATGTATATACAAGAAATATTTTGAGTTGAATTAACTTGATGCTACAAGGAATATATTAACTGAGGAAGAACCCTGAAATTCACAGCTTTTATACACATTCAAAGAATTTTAAATCAAAGCTATAGGCACTTCCAGCCACAGAATGCACGCCTAGTGTCAGTGTGTGAAGTGGACAGCAACTTTTTCGAAGACAGAACACCCAACTCATGAGGTAGTATGTATAAAGGGCTGGTTGAGTGCGGTGTGGCTCCCAGTGAGGAAGAAGCCTATGCAAACTACCTGGACCATAGGATCACATTAGTGCACACCTTGCGTAATGATTTTTAGCCCTAACAAATGTTTTTCTCTGGATCCAGACCCCCTCCCAGCTCTCCCCATGATAGGCACTAAGTATACTTGAGTTTCCTCCTTTCTTTTCTCCAAAGGCATACGCATATATTCAGTGGGAAAGGCGAACCTGAGGGCCATGCTTCAGGCCACTGGAAGAGCTGGAGATACAGGTGGGACCCTGCCGCCCTGCCACCCCAAGCTCTGCCCTACGCAGGCTGCCTCCCTCTGTTCAGGAATGCTCCCTGACATCTCCACATGGCCTCTCAGCCCTGATGGCACCTGTGTGGGCAACCATAAGTGCTCCAATCTTCCGGACAATAGCCAGCTCCACACAAAGCATGGTTTCACCAGGACACATGCCAAGTACCCTGAAGCCCCTGGGCAGAGAGCCCCCTACCAGTACAGGACCTCCCTGAGATCTCCTCACACCCCCTGCTTTTACCAGAACCTGAAGCTGGAGGACTGCCTTTGGGAATTCAGTAGTTATTGTGACATGTCCAAACTACTGACTAAGCATGGAATCTCTGGTGGCACTGATGACCAGGTATGCTTTTGAGAGGAGTACTGAAGGACAGGGGAAATGTTTGGAGCAGAGCAACAATCAATACTCTTTTATTGGGGACAGAACAATCCAATAAAGGCTTGCAGCAATCCTAAATGTGAGTGACTCCAGCTAAACCAACTAATTGGAGAGGCAGCCCCAGAACTGAAATTCCAAATGGAACTTTAGACACCACTGTAGTCACTTTTACCAAGTTGCCTTACTTGGAGTTTACAAAAATGCTATCTTATCATTTTCTCATTTAATCCTCTATAGTCCCATGTGAAGTACTTATTAACATCCCATAATAAGACCAAAAACATCCCTGGGTCACTCAGGTAACAAGGGGTAGAGCTAAGATTTGAATCCACATCATCTGACCTCCAATTTTACATTTCTTCTACATGCCATAAAAGCAGAGTATGAATTGAAGTGCCTGTGATCTGCTGACATGCATATACTCATAGCTAAGAGGTACGGAGTTATACAAAGAATGATGGAATCTGAGGAAACTGAAGCTTGGGTTGATTCAATTGAAATGTACAAGCAAAAACGCTTTCAAATGGTGAGCTCTCATTCAATTTCAGCAAATTATTTTTCCCAGCATCACAATGATTTTGTTAGAGCTGAGGCTATGACTCTATTCTCCTGACTGCTAGTCCAGTACTCACCACATCTAATGAAGAATGATCTAAAAGATTTTTCCTAAAGCCTTTTTAGACTTCTTATCTTCTTCCTTTAAATTTAAAGGAAAGTATCTTTTTAAAAAATTATCTTAGGAACCTTTTTAAAGTGATTTGACAGTAGTGTTCTGATGGGCTCAAGTGTAAAAGTCAAACAAGTAGCCACACCCGATCCAGAAGTATTATTGCCGAGATGTACCTAGGAGCACTACCATGAGCTCAAAGCTTTCCTATTATATTCTCCTTTGGAGAAAATAGGAAGCAGGTTAGATAGCTGTAGGAGAGGGAAGAGACATACAGTCAGATGTGGAAAACTTTGGAAATTACCTTCAGCAATTTATTTATAATATAGCCAGGAGTCAAATTTCTTAATAGTATTCTTCATTGGTTTTCTGGCCTCTAAAATGGAAAGATGAACTCTGTTAGGAAGTGACCAGGGTAAAGATCTATAACAAGTCAGACACCAAGCAGTCAATCACACAATAGAAAAATGTGCTTATACATGCTATCACTGGGTGCCAACATCAACCCATGATGTGCAATTTAAGTAATGAAAAAAGAAAAAGAAAAAAACCCAAAAAACAAAAATCCAGGAAATGTGAACTGAGGGAGAGTTACAAATAACTTAAGGGATGACTTTTCTGTTTAAAGACTTGGTGCTAGAAAACCAAGGATGTTTCCAACATGTACTTAGGAAGATTCTGACCTTCTATTCTGACTTTTCAGGTGTTACACTGGCCCAGTCCTACATGACTCTGCGTGTGCCTCTTTGTCTCCTACATCTTTCACTCCCTGGCTGTGGTTGGTGGCTGGTGGCACTATGACCCACAGTGGGAGCTGCAGCTCACCTTTGTGTATGACACTGCCATCCTGTGGAGAGATAGGGTCTGCAGCCCGCTAGAGTCAGAGCCTTCGCAAGACCTCTGTAAGTGCCCCAAATTTCATTGTAACTACTTAAAACTATTCATTCCCTTATCGAGCACCAGGTCCCAGTACTATCCAGGTACAATGAGAGGGCCAATGTTAATTTTGTTAAAGGTTAGTTCCTGCTATGAACAAACTAAACTCAGTCTACTTTGAAGGAACTCCCCCTAACTTGTTTTATGACTATTAAGAGTGAGAAGAAATCACTGTGGTGCCTACAGCATTTAGAAAGAGCATAGCGGGATTAGCAGGACTATCCTGCAGGACATATGTCATTAATTTTCTCAAACTGGCTTTAGTCAGTGATTCTAAACCCTGGCTGCACAAATGGCAGCTTGGGGCCCAAGCACTAGTATTTTCAGTACAGATACACTGAAAGAGAAATTACACATATTTTACAAAGAGCTGATCCTTTCTTTAAAATTTTAGTAAAGAACAACTGTGTTCTATGCCTGAAGCAAGTACACTGTGCACTTGATTCAACCACTTCATACTTTTTCAACTCCTACAACTTGAATCCACCCAATGAATTCCCATACAGAAATACTGAAAAGGAAACTGTCAAGTATTAAGGGCTGTAGGCTTCTCAGAAATGGGAGTTATAAATGTTCCTTAACATTTTATTACACCTAATCTATTGATTACTCTAAGGACATGCAGGTCTTTAAAAGAAAGAAATTAATACAACTGTATTTTTTAAATAATATATAATCATGGAGTCAAATAATATTAAAATACTATCAAGTAAGATTCTATTTGAGAAAATAAAAGTTATTTGAAACATATAAACAAATTGGTAAGTTAATTGGTCAAAGTGAACAGTACTATATATATTGACTGGTTTATTACTTTTTGCTGTCTGTATCTATCATCTGTCACACTTAACTGGACACTGAGTATCCTGTAAGAAAGACTAACATTTAGATATCCATAAATACAACTATGCTAAATCGGGGCTGTTTACTTCAGATTTCCTAAGTAAATTAAAACTTTAACATATAATAATGAGCACATGTAAGCACTGCTATAAAATTAAGCAAACTTTACTATATGAATTAAAATTTTTTTAAAAAGAAAATATTTGCTATTGGAAAATTTTCCATTATTTTTCCTCCTAGGTTTTCACATTAACATTTAAAATACTATTAAAGTTGAAAATTATGACTCCACTTTATTTAATGGCAGAATATAATCTTTGCAACAGAAATAATATATAGTGTTTTACTCAAATAGTAAATATTCTGAATAACAAATTGCTGTCAACCTACTCACCTACATAAACACCCAGCTCTTCTAGGGTGGCTTAAGTCACCATTCTACTAGTTCAGGGTTGCTTCTTCCTCACATGGTTTCCAATTTTGAGTCTATCTTCACCAGCAATTGCTCTTTTAAAACAGATGGATAGTTTGAGCTTAGTTATTATTTTCCTTCCCTTAACTAGTAGTATAAATAAAAACTTGGCTTTACTTTATTCTAGATAAGCATGCAACAGTGATACCCTAATTGACTCGTGAAATAAAATATCTCCTGAGCTGGCTAAATTGCAACGCTAGATTTGGATAATTATCTTTCATGTTCTTCTCAAGTTGAGTTTCCCTTTACGTTATGTTTCTTTTATTATTTGAGTCCCTGAGCGCGCAAAGGCTGGCACTATACTTGATTCATTTTGCATTTCCACTGTGTACTTCCTCCCAATTTCTCTTCCTCTTGAAGACATCACTTTTGTGACTTCCATAAAGTTTTCTTCACCCTTACATTTTTTCAATTTCTCTAATAATAAAATCACAACTCTTAAGAATTAGTCTTTCTTTCATGAAAAAAGGTAACCTTTCCTCAACTTTTTGCATACACCAGACCTTTAACTGTTATTTAAGCATCTAACATTGTATAGATGTTATTAATAATTTGGGGGACCAATGAATAAATTCAAATTACTCTACATTTTGCCATAAACACTGTGTTTTGCTTGACACTAACAGTAGCAATCCCACATTTCAGACAACTAAGCAGTATTAGTAATACTACAGAAATCAGCATTTTTTTAAAAACTATGAACTAAGAAATTTGAGAAGAAATCTAAGAGAAAAAGATAGCATCCTAAGGAAAAAAGTGAATAAAAATTGAGAAAAATTTAAAGAAATGGAAAGAAAAGACCACTTTAAGGATTATAAAAGTTATATTTATTCACGATGCTACATTTATTGCATTCCCTTAGAAAAATGGAGCACTATTTAATGTACCCAGTTTGCACATATAAAACTTTATACAAATTATGTGTAGCACATAAAGGCCTCTGGTACAGCTAAAATCCTGACACTATGATTTGGGTATTCCTGCTTCACAGGGTTTCCAGTTTATCAAGTCTGTCCATAGAAAACAAAAACTGGAAGTATAGTCAGTCTTGCTGCTGACACTTAGAAGTTATTTTAAAATATAATAAAATAAAATTTTCATTTACTCTAAAACTCAAAAATACTATAAACTGGGAGGGGATACATTCTGTTACCAATTTCAATTTAACAGTATGACAAATTCACACCTCATTTTGGCTGGGTCTTTCAAAATAAAAAAAAATTACCTTAGTTCTTACATTATCTAAGTTGTGGCTGCTTCAGAAGGTCATCTGTCAAAATATTTACCAAACATTAAAAAAAATAATAATATTCCTTTTACAAAATGGTACAATAACACCTTAAGGAACCGGAATTACTAAATGTCTTTGGCTATACAACTAAAAGGACATTCTTCCAAAAGAATAGGGCATATTCACTTCAGAACCAACTATAAAAACAGAAAGCGTAACAGAAATATGCATAGAATTTAATTATAATTTGTCTTGCCTTTTTCCCCCATTCTATCCACACAATAAGGAGAATGCAATTTACATAATCTTTCCAGATGAGACTCAATAGCACTACAAAGAAAATACCCAAATTTCTGCAAAGGCAAAGTGAACTGAAACAATTACACAACTAAGTGAAGAGTGAAGGGACAAATCTTATTTGCAATTTTCTTTTTAACTTGTTTGCTTGCTTTTAAGCCTTACAAGTGTAGAAATTACACAATCTTCACAAATGGAACTATAATAGAAAAATAAATCAAATGAAACATTTATTAATAAATGAAGCCTATTTTATTACTTCAAGTGTTAATGATAAAAAAATTTCAGCACAGCTGTTGCATTTAAAAAAGTGAAACTACATACTATGTTTCTAGCTCAGTAAACAGATGAACCTGATGTCTTTGACTGACATAACAATTGAGCATTGTACAGTACATTTTAGGAAGACCCGTAAATTAAAGAACTACTGGTTTAAAGTTAGTGATTATGAAACAAAAATGTATTCATAGTTTCAGCTTCTTTTTTCTTCCTCGACCATCAGGTGCTCCATCCATTTTACGTTTCTGTGTCTACAAACAAACAGAAGGATTACTTTTGATGACAAGACTAATATAAACATAAAATATATTCACAGACACATTATAGCATTTTAGTAATAAGTGCAACATAGTAACAATGAGATTTTTCTGTCAGACTATAGAAATCTTTGAAAACAATCAAACATCCAAATAATCTTGTATACTTATTTTACTTACACAGTAAAAATATTTTAAGCTAATAATTATAAGAATTCACAATTAACAGTCAATATACCAAATAAGTGTATACCATGTCTTCTTCCCAAAAGAAAGAATATTTTTATGAGTTTTTTAAAGGAAATTACATAACCACCAGATAGTATCCATAGACATTCATTCACTCATGACTTTATAAATTAGTTATTAGTAAATAACAAGATGACTTTTTTCCCTTAAAATGTTTGCATTCACATTGCTAAGACATCACTGGAACAATAAATCCAAGCCTAAGAAGCTAATAGTAAAGGTCATAAAGACATAGCTTTCCTAATATTCCTTAAATTATTCTAAAATTATAACTTGTACTCCCAAAGAGAAGTGTATGCTCTTGGCATTCATGAGACATACTATCCCAGATTTTCACAAATCCTCATGTTATAGAATACCATCATGAAGCGATTTTTCTTACACAACGCAATCAAGTTCAATTTATGCTTTTATGTGATTCAAGACTATTATTTATGAGAAAAAAAAGACTAACGCATTAATGATAGCCAACTAGTGTTCAAATAAATAAAAAGAAAAAAGATAAGAATTAAATTTTCCATAATCTTCATATTTACATATTCATTAATACTCACTGAAGGCTTTGGTCCTCGTTTCTTTTTCTCTGCCTTCTCCTTTTCTTCTAGTTCCATGTTTTCTCTTTCAATCAAGGTAATTAAGGTATTACACCTCCTCTGGAGCTCCTGAGTTATAGACACAGTAAACTTGTATTTTCCATTCTATAAGTTTCATGATTTCAATTTTAAAACAAAGGTATGTTTTAACAGGGTAATCTAAAATCAATATATGGCGCCAATAGATAGAAAGAAGGAAAAGGAATGGATTTTTATACACAATCCATGCTATGAGGATTAAAGATATAATACTTGTGGCTGGGCACAGTGGCCCACGCCTGTAATCCTAGCACTCAGGAATTGGAGACCAGCCTGAGCAAAAGTGAGACCCCCCTCTCTACTAAAAAAAAATAGAAAAATTAGCCAGGTGCAGTGGCATGCGCCTGTAGTCAGTCCCAGCTACTCAGCAGGCTGAGGCAGGAGGATCGCTTGAGCCCAGGAGTTTGAGGTTGCAGTGAGCTATGATCATGCCACTGTACTCCAGTCTGGGACATACATAAAGTGAGACCTTGTCTCTAAAAAAAAAAAAAAAATTAAATAAATAAAATAAATAAATCTTATTAGATTTAGTGTACATACGTTAGAGTCAAAAGTAACTATGAATAGAACTTTTAAAGGTGTATATAATCTTTCCCTTCAAAGTATTATCACTAGAATTATGGTAGTCAATGGACCACATTCCACCTTTCACAATTTTGGAAAAATAGCTACAGAAGTCTATTACAGTGAGTTCTGTCTCATCTCTCTCTACCAAACTATACAGCCTCTAGAAAAGTATAAGTATAATACTGAAGGAAACATAAGTGTGTGCACATAATTGCTGGATAGCAGCTAATAGCTTCTTCCTTATAGAGCAAAAGTGTATTTTTTTTTCTCTCTTTTTTTTTAAAGACAGGGTCTCACTCCGTCGCCTGTGCTAGAATACAGTGGCATTACCAATGCAACCTAAAACTCCTGGGCTCAAGTAATCCTCCTGTCTCAGCCTCCTGAGTAACAGGAACTACAGGCACATGCCAATGCGCCTGGCTAATTCCTCTATTTTAATTTTTCCATTTTTTAGTAGAGACGGGTCTCGTACTTGCTCAGGCTGATCTCAAACTCCTAGCCTCAAGCAATCCTCCCGCCTCGGCCTTCCAAAGTGCTAGGATTACAGGCCTAAGCCACTGAGCCTGGACTATTTTTTTTTCCTTCTAATATGTGATATTACTACCGATAACCACAACAAAATCATTTTAAATACTTTATAGAATACACCACACAAGGCTTAGAAATATTTGCAACAGTATGCAGAGATAGAAGGTAGTAGACTACATCAAAGTTCTGGTTCCCTTAATAGGTGTACAGATGTGCTAAGGTATAAATCTCTTGGCTCCTAAACAAAGACTATTCCTTAATTATTTATCACCAAGGGGCTATACATATATTATCATTTTCTGTATGTCTTAACAAGAAACATGTTAGGAAGTAATGCAATTTTAAACCGTGGTACTGAACTGGTAAATCAATGTGACATTGTGTCTTGTTACAATCACTACAAAATCATTACTCCTTATTAATTATATAAATTGTTCCTACTTAAAAAAGACATAAGGTTGGACATATAGCAACTGAATCTGTTTTTTCTCTAATTATATATTTATAGTGTTTTCATCTTCCAAGTAGCTTCACATGTTAGTTTAGTAACATCTCCCAAACTAGGATATCACAAAATAGCTTTTCTTGATGTCTAGCTGAAAAAATTTTTCAGTGGTCAAACATGAAAAAACTGCATACTATCCACTGTCTTGTAGAGTGACAATGCACTTTAAATACAATGAGAAATTTTACAATAAACTGTTTAAACTTTGCTTATCACAGTATATCCCAAACCTAAGACTACAGAACCTTTTTAGCATTATTATCATCCTGCAGAACACAAGTTCAAAGTTCAAAGGTTCAAATAAGGAAGAAAAGAAGAAATTCATCAAAACTAAACTTTTCTGAATTTGAAAGTTTTAGGTCCTTAGAAATGAAGATCCATGGTCAGAGACAGTTAGTCAGACACTGGGAATAAAAACAAAACCTAGCATTAAATCAGTACAAAAACAGAGTTAAACCATGTAAAAATAATCCAGGTTCAGCATTCTGATGATATCTGGATGCAAGGAGCATTTTTCTTTATAAAAATGTGTTCATTTGCAAAACCAAAAAGTCATCACATACAGAAGTTGAAACTGATGGCAACACTGCCTCCCACTCAGAACTTGAAAAACTAGTCCAATCATATATAGCAATGTTAAGAGATGTGTAATATTAAAGGATATGACCAATAAACTTTGTAAGTTATCCATGATAACAGGTGTTTTAACTGTGGATGTGGATTTTTGTTTTCTTAAGAAATGATTTAGCCTATGATATTAAAAATATTGTAATAAAAATCTGCTTCAAAGATTTTTAAGTTAACTTGAAGAATATACTTATTCCGAACTCGTTGCTACATGACACAAAAAGGCCTTGAGCACTCACCATTGCTGTTCTAGACTTAAGAAACCAGTCAAATCTGAACTGAGGAGAGTTGCGAATACACTGCCGCAATTCATCATAAACATTTTCTTTGTCAAATCCAAGTTTATGAAGCATACAAATCAGAAAACGATCTTCTTCTTCGGTATAGTTTTTTCCTTTGTTAGTACCATATGATATTCTCAGTTGATGAAAAGGTGCTTTGTACCGTCCAATCTATAAAAGTCAGATTTTATATTATACAAAATATAAATCCTATATAGTCTTTGTTTCAAATTCAGCTTTAGTATAATTAGCTATAAATGTTTTATTTCAAATAAGAATTTCCTATCCAGAGCATCTCAATTGCTTTATATAACCTTTGTCCTGAAAGACCTTCATAGTCTTTATTATTATAAAGAGAAATACAGACTCAAACTTTCTGATACTACTTAATAAGAAGGTAACCCTAGTGTCTTTGACCAAAATATCAGTCTAATACTGAGTTTAATTTGGTTGACAATACCTATAATGTTTTTCTTTGAAAAAATTTTTAATTTTAAACCCTCGTTTCTTTTTCCTTTAAAAAGTTACTTTAACTCTCATATTCACAGACAGTAGTTATTTTATTAAATACCATCTTTATTAACACACAAAGTACCTTGGTATCAAGTGCTTTTTTGATACTTATTCTTCTTTGAATTCTTGCCTCACCCCTTTCAATCTGAGCCATAATCTTCTCTATGTCCTGGAGCTCATTGCACCTTTCCCAGAACACAGCTATAAAAGAGCAAAAATTGGACAGATAGAATGGGTAGAGGAAGGAGGTATACAAATAACTTGTTAGTGCATATGTTGCAATTTATTTTATTTGCTAAGGATTAAGAAACATTTCCTATACGTAATACTAGAGAGCAAATAAGTCAATTAGAATTTGTTTTTCTCAAATGTAAAAAAAAGAGATGAACTGGATGATTGAAGCTATCTTCCAACACTTAAATTTCTGCTATTCTAAAATTCTAAGTAATTCATGACAAACCAACTGACTTCAGGAAGCACGAACACACCAATACTTACGGAGAGAAATGAAATAAATATGAAAGCACAATTACTCAACAGCCTACTCTGGTTTCCTTGGCTATAGCTAGAGTAAGCTACGGCTGAAGAAAAAAAATTAAATCATTATGCCATTTTAGGGAAGAGGACATTTTCTAATTTGTTTTAAAAACAAAAAACAAAGCACTAAGTTGTGGCAAAATTAACTTAGCACACACAACATAATTCAGAATAAAGAAACGGGAAATTTCCAACAGCTCTTATTAAACTCCAAAAGCCTGATAACATATTTTTCTCTATTTAAAATAATAAAAGATATTTTCCTCTGAAAGAGACACATAAAAAATAATAATTATAATAATAAAAGAATTACCCGAATATTCAATGACTTCTTCTGGAGTCTTTCCTTCTACTTCTCTTGCTATATTTTCAATATCATCACGACCCCACTTCTCATTAGCTTTGATAAACTGGTTAAAATCTCTCTTATTCCAATTGGTAAATCCCTTCACACCAACAGAAACAAAATATTCAATCACTGAACACTAAACTTAGAAAAAAATGCTAATAAACCTTACCAATCCTTCTAAATTGCTCCCAGTTTATCTTTTTTTAATTAAGTTCTTTTAGAGTGAAATGTTTTATTAACATATATATAGATGCACACTTTTAGCTAGATTGTTTAGATACTCAAGCAATTAAATTTGACTAGGAGACAGTAAGGAATGCTGCATGAAAAGGTGACAATTTTGCTCAACTTTGAAGGATTAGGAGTTTGCCAGGAAGAATGACTAACATAACCTAAAGAGCAAAGATATGAGCAAGTGGGAAAACAGAAGGAAAACAAAGTTTTAAAGGTAAAGGCCAGATCCTGAAAGATCTTTAATGAATCCTGAAGGATATTTAAAAAGTACCAAGCAGAGATTTATAATCGAAAATGGTAACTTGGTAGCAATGTGGAAGACTCACAGGAAAGATGGTAACAATGAAAGTAAGGTGATCAAAAAGATACCCACTCTAACTGAGGCCTGTGCAAATCCATAATCTTCTCAACTACCTCAACAACTAGTGACAATCAAAATGCAGCATTTATCCACATGCCCATGTTTTATCATTTCAATTCTTCCATCTTTAAAGGCAGAAACTTATACTTATACGCTCCAACACAAAACAGTACTTTACAAAACTGTTACTACAGCTTGACTGAAGGTTATACCTGTGTTAGAAGCTTCTCTTTTTCCTCCAATTCTTCATCATTAAGGGGTTCAGCTTCATCAATTTTAAGCTGTTCTTCTTTTTGTGCCTGTGCTGCATTAGGTAGCTCAGGATTTCGAGGTACCTAGAAGAAAATTTTTCTATGCCATCAATCAGCAAATTTTAAAGAGCATGTGATGAACTAAATTCTTAGCTAACTAAAATTTCACAAGTTTAAATCCATCCATTAAAGAAAACACACTGATATCCTGCATTTATTCATTACACTAAAAAACAAACCAAATTAATCATTTAAATAACTCTTTTAAACAACTAGGATAGAATAAATCAATATTCTTTCTTACTAGGCTAAAGTTCTTTAAAAAAATATTAATAATTAGTATCTGGGAAGGAGAGGAGGGGCAAAAACCTACCTAATGGGTACAATGAACACTGTTTGGGTGATGGGCACACTTATATCTATGACTCAAGCATTACAAAAGCAATCCATGTAACCAAAAACATCTGTACCCCCTTAATATTTTGAAATAAAAACAAAAATTGTTTTTTAAATTAATGTTTATACCTTCCACGATTTCTGGACATAAAAGGACATAAAGTAGAGAATTTCAATTACCTTGTACCCAATAGTTTTTCTGTAATACAGAATTTCTTTTTCCAGTAATTCAAATAAACGTGGAGGAAAGAACTGGAAATCCTGAACATTGGGTTGTTTTGGAGGTCGAGGTGCCTAAAGAAAAATAAAAATAGTATTGTCCATGAAAAAGAAATTTTGCTTTAAATTCTATCGCTAGTCCTCATTTCATATAAGCCATAACAGCCGAATCTCCAAGTGCTGAATGCATCTTTCAATAAAATTGAACACTGACATCAATCAAATTTTAAATGTACAAACTCAAAATTAATTTTTTAAAAGTTTTGCCAACTAAAAACTGAAGGTAGCACATTACTAAAAAAAAAAATCACAAAACGTAATCCTCAATCTTATTTTACTGTAAGAATGTAAGAAAAAATTTACATTTCAGTATTTTTAGATATTTTTGTGCTCTGTCAACTCACCTTGGGTGCTTTAGGTTCACTAACACGAAGAGCTTCCCTGAAATATGCATCAACAGCATAATTGGCTTTTCTTTCTCGTTTAGGTGGTTCAATCCACTCTGTGAATGCAATCTAGCACATGGGAAACAACTGGAATCACCAACTTTTATTACATACAGTAACAAATCTTCGTTAAAAGTAATGTTTGTAAACGGAAAGACATTCACAAAATCCTGGACTATAAAGCTCTATGATAATAGGGACTACGATATTTTGCTCTGTATTATGCAATTAACACTGGGACAGTATCTACTAATGGTATAGGCATTCAGTAAGTATTTCTTGACCAAATGAATAATTTGTTAAGTGAGGGGGGGGGAATGGTACATAACGTATGCTATAAACCCAAATCGGAGGAAAATGCAGACACATAGTTAACTTTGAAAAAAATTGTGAGGATATACATGTCTAATGCTAACAAGGAAAACACTAGGTGGAATGATTTTATTTTTCTCCCCATAGGTATTTTCCAGTTTCTATCTGTATTAGCAAATACTACTTATGAAATTAAGAAATTTTTCTATTACCAGCCAATTCTGCTGTTTCAAAAAAAAAAAATCAGGTTATGGCAATTTTCACCAACTACTTTCATTACAAATATCCTAAATTACTATATTCACCCCATACAAGAATATATTTTGCTGTAACAGTATACAACAAACTTCATTACATAAACTTTAGAGACATTTCAGAGCTTATTAATTGAAAAAGTGGCAT
>NW_012143301.1:2659396-2718307 GCF_000956105.1 Propithecus coquereli | reverse complement strand
ACCCATCTTAGAGAGCTTTTCATTCATCTCTGCAGTCTAAAGAACAAAGGAAACACCTTACTACATTCAGAAAAAAAAAGCATGAGACCTATACTAAAAATGAATTAGACTTTATTTACAGTTAATAAAAACTTCCTTTTATGGAAATAAGATTATCTGTAATTCACATAACAAATATTTCCTCAAACACTTCTGATCTAAAATATGTTATATTAAAAGCATCATTTAATACACATCTCACCTTCTTTGCACCTCTTTCCAAAATACCATCAATATCCTCATCAGTGATCTCACTTTCCTTTGAGGCAAATACATGTGTTGCCCCATGTCGAATCATTTGAAGCATTTCATCTTTCCCAATTTTGTTCAGATTCTGATCCACAAGCCTCCCTAAAAAAAGATTGTGTTGTATAAAGGTTATCAAACAGACTTTATTGGAAACTTGAAATTTTAAATATTATGTGTAATACCTTGTAATTTTGTCTCAAACATCCATCATTTGTTACTATTTATTCACATCTGATCACTTTCATTTTTAAATTTAACACCGAATTTTCAGTTGGTAAGCTTTGAAATGTTTCTAAAGCTTATGTATTACATAATGAAGCCTATGTATACTGTCTCAATGAAATATATTCTTTTGTGGGGTAAATATAGTAATTTGAGATGTCTGAAAATCAAAATTATTGGCAAAATTAATTTTTAAAAAACCACAAGTTTCAACTGATGGGAGCATTATATTAGGTCATTAAATATGAAATATCTGATTTTGACTCAAAAGTATAGTTTGTTATATCTCAAATAAGAAGCGGTATAATTAATCAAAGTATGCACCTAAACTATTGATACAGTTTTGCCATCTTAACAGCAGCTGGTTTATGCCAGCAGCAAAGAAGTCAGGAGAACGAGTGGCAATGAAATCAGAAAAGGTGTTTCCCACAGTTTATTTAGAGAATTGAATATTTTTCCTTGCAAGAAGTGTTCTAAGGCCTGAAAAAAGTGGTAGTCAGTTGGTGCAACGTCTGGTGAATACAGTGGACGACAGAGAGTTTCTAAGTCCAGCTTCTGTAGTTTGAGCAGCGTTGTTTGTGCGGTATGTGGTCAAGCATTGTCTTGCAAGAGGATTGGCCTGTCTCTATTAACCAATCTCAGCTGCTTTAGCACAAGCATCCTCATCATTTCCTCCAACTGGTTGCAGTAGACATCTGCAATTGACTGATCAGGTTTCATGAAGCTGTAGTGGACCAGCACTAGACCAACAGATACCATTAGCTTTTTGGATGAATATTCGGTTTTGGACGGTGTTTCGGCACGTCATCTTTATCCAACCAACCACGGTGCCGAACTCTTACAATTGTCAAAAAGAATCCACTTTTCATCACATGTAACAATACGGTGTAGAAATGTTTGCCTTTATGTCATGAAAGCAAAGAAAGGCAAGCTCCAGACGATTTCTTTTCTGATGCTCATTAAATTCATGCGAAACCCACCTATTTAGCTTCTTTACCTTGCCAATTTGTTTCAAATGGTCCAATATTGTTGGAATTGTAAACATCAAACCTAGCTGCTAATTTGTGAGTAGGCTGAGATGGATTCACTTCCACTACAGCTTTCATCTCATCATTATCCACCTTGGTCTCAGGTCGCCCATGTGGCTCATTTTCAAGATTAAAATCAACAGAACTTCTCAAACCATCCACGTAGTGCATGTTCATTAGCCACATCCTTCCCAAAAACTTCACTGATATTCTGAGCTGTCTGTGCTGCATTGGTTCCATGACGGAATTTGTATTCGAAAATAACACCAATTTTTGATTTATTCATGGTTTTGCAAAACTTGCTCTAAAAAAATTTGAAAGATAATCAAAAGCAAAATGTGCATTTGCAAGCCTGAGGATGTACCTTCACAATAAAAGTAAAATAAGAAGTGTCAGAGTGAAATGTCAGAGATATCAACTGTCAAACTTAGTACTTAAGGAAATTGGGTATTTTATACTTAATAACCTAATAAATAAGTTTCTGATGAACAGAAAGATATTTATACTCCCAAATCCCTTTTTTTCCTCAGAAAAGTGAGATACCAAAAAACCTTCATATAGCCAAACTTTATAGAAGAATTAAAATATATAATAGCAGTTTCTGAAAACTTCCTGACATTAAGAACTGAAACTCCTAAAAACTAATTGGGGTCACAAAAGAAACACAACATTAATAAATTACTGAACATCTTAAGCTGGCAGGAATTTGGCCAAGTCTGTAATTTGTGTTTTCAAAAATACAGGTATCAAAACAAACAAAAACCTACAAAGAATTGTTTTCACCCTCAAGGGTAATTTACATATGCCTAAATAAAGCTTCAATTTTTATATTTCCAACCAACTTGCAATAAGTGGAAAAAGATCCAAATTGTGTTCAACGACTTTTTTAAATATTTGTGTCACGGTTTTGGATCCCTAATAGAATGTACAAACAAACATCTGTGACATTTCAAAGTCGCGATATATCCACAAAATATGCCTCTTTGAATTGCTAGTTATCTCATTACTATCAAAATGTTTTCAGGCTTATGCAAACTACTTCCCCACTGGGCAGGGAGGAAGCCTTTGAGATATAAAGTGCTTCTGTATACGCTCCCATTTTTAATTATGTCCCTCAGTCCACAAAACATTAACACAGAGCTATGCACCTGAGGCTTGCTGTTTGAGTAATATAGCTACAAATGGGACAACAAAGCTACTAGCCCAAAGGTTTGCTCCAAAATTCACCCCAGTAAATATTTAAAAAAAAAAAAACTTAAGTCAAAAACTCAGATTTCTAAGTTTATTATATATGATACATCAATTAAGATTTTTAATCTTAAAAAAATTTTATAGTGAGAATAATTGAGAACAAGAACCATATGGCAGGTGTTTGTCAAAACACATGGATGAGTGTGATGAAAAAACATAAGCCATTAATTATATCACCCATGAGACATCATCTCATGGGTTGGCAGGCTCCAGAAGTCTCCAGAGACTTTCCTAATTAAACACATTAATAGTTAACATAGTTCTTGAACCCCTAAACTGAGTCATTTCCGAGCTGTATACAGTGGACAAGAGACTTAATCTGTCTAAGGCCTCTCACTCTGATGTCAAACATCTCGTCAAGTTGACCCTAAGACTAAAGGAGATAATGAATGTTAAGAATTTAGCACATTGCCTGGCACAAAGCAAGCACTCAATGTTAAGCTATTATTAACAAAAACAATTAGTAACAATAATCATGTATTGTATTCAGACATGTGGCTAACAATATGGCTGGCATTATGAGATACCAAAGAAATGTAAAATATTCCCTTATATGTAAATTAGAGACCAGTGACCCATACATGAAATAATCAGTGAACAATTTAACAGTGTATCTTTCAGTTTTACAGAGTATATGGCTCATGACACAGTTACAGAAGGAAAGGAACCAATGTACATTTGAGGCTATTAAGTTTCCCACCCCCGTTTTTGCATTTTATATATCTCATCATCAGCTTTACAGTAGTAAGCTTCATGAAAAAATATATTACGTCCTCCTTAAAAGCTGATCTAGAATGAGAACTTGAAGTGTCCTCTAATCAAACCAAAATAAAATCCCACACTCACCCTCTAGTCCTATTTCTATCATTGTTTACGTGGTCTCTTCCTCCCAACTAAATTATAAACTCTTTGAAAGTAAGAACACTTGTCTGTTTCATTCACCATTGTATTCTCAGAACCAAGAGCAGTGCCTAATAATCTGATGGGTGCTTAGTAAACAGCTGCAGACAAGAAAAAAGAATAAAACCAGACTCTTTGATTTTTATTTCTTCAGTATTCCCCAGGGTAGTAATCAAGCGTGTTTAGTACGTGTAAATTGTATCACCACAGTTCTATTTAATATGTACCACACTGAATGTCAGATGTTTTATATACATTATTCCTTTCAATCTTTAAAAAACCTTTTATCTGCATTTAGATGAAAAAACAAGCTCAGGTAATGAAAGAGAACAGTTAACCTGCAGAGTTAATATTCAAACCTCAACTTTCCTGAGTCCCTAAACCCATCTTCTTAATAACAAAACCAAAGTTTATTCTCTCTGAAATATGTCATCTCTATTGGCTGCTAGCTTGACTCAACAAATGCCTAATAACAATCTCCTTTAAAAAATGTAGACAAAAACAGGCCGTATCAATCCAACTTGGTAAATCTTTACATTCCTAAGGCTCACCTTGTTGAATGACTATTGAATCCAGTCTGAGTTTCATCTCAGCACGTTCTACTATTCTTTCTTCTACGGTGTTATCAGTTATAAAGCGGAACACTCTGACTGTCTTGGTTTGTCCAATTCTATGTGCTCGGTCCTAAGTGAATTACCATGTTATTTTGAATATAGATAAAAAGCCAAATAATTAACACTGGAAATGGGTATAGTAAGAAAATTAAAATAATCTCAAGTATAAAACGTTTTTAAAATTATAATTAAAAATGGATTAATATTACATTAATATTTCTTAAATTCTCAGTTTTAATCAAATTAATTGGTTATCTCACAAGAAAAACTTACATATAGGAAACAACATAGTTACTAAATCTGTAAAAAACACATCTCCAGACAATACAAACAAAATTATAATATTCATCTTTAATGATAAAAGTGTTTTTTCATCTTTTTTCCCTTGGTTTATATTCAAAATGTTTTTCTACCTAAATCAAATCTAAATTTTCACTGTTATCAGATTAAAAAGTGACACAAATAAATGGAACTTAGCAAATAATACAAAAACTCTATTCTTGAAATATTATACAATTAACTACATACAAGTAGTCAAATTAATTTGAATGCCATTTTCTGTTTAACTTCTGGTAACTTCACAAATAACATTCTTACAAAACACCCCTTACTTCTAACAATGGATCATTTTTCCCCAGCCACTCTTACAAAGAGTACAGGATAAAGTGGTCAGTGCCAGAGATTTTATAAAGTTGGGTTTATGGTCCAGCCATGAGCAGTATCAATTTTCTCAGCATAAGCTTCCCAATCTGGTCAAGTACATGGGCATAAATTTTAAGCATCTAAAGTGGCAGACATGCTAGTTGCTCATCAAACCCATTTCCCCTTCCTCCTTGGATACAACTATACTATCATTTATCAATTCCCCTGCAGTCAGTTATGCTACAAGATTTGAGTTCTGGCCAGTGGTGGGGGGCGAAGGTGGGGAATGTCAGGTCTGACCCATAAAAAATTTCCTGGGCAATCCTCAACTCTCTCCCTTCCCCCTTACGTCCACAGGATGCAGAGGATATAGCAGATGACTCCAAGGTCCTAAGACACGGCAGAGCCATAAGACAGAAATACCCTAACATGGATGTAAGACACTTCAAAATACTCTCACCGAACCATTAGCTCAAAGAAAAACAAAATTCTACTGGGTTAAGTCACTGATATTTATAGAATTAGCTTGCCCTAACTAAAACATCTACTAAGCACAGAACATATTTATTTGTTATCTCTTACCATAGCCTGAAGATCTACTTGGGGATTCCAATCTGAATCATACAAGATTACTACATCAGCAGTGGCAAGATTGATGCCAAGACCACCAGCACGTGTGCTTAACATAAAAACAAACTTTGTGCTGTTTGGTTCATTGTATGCATTGATGGACTCCTATGGATATAAAATAAGTGTCAGATAATTATTTTATGTGGTATTTTTTATCTCCCTACCCCAAATGTTACTCACTTGTCTCTCATCATGAGGTGTCTGCCCATCCAACCTGCAGTACTCATAATTTCTCCACATGCAATAATCTTCCAAAATGTCCAATACCCTTGTCATCTGGCTGAAGATTAGTACTCGAGAACCTGTTGGTGAATATAATAACCCATTATCAGAGGCTTTTTAAAAGTAGAAAAATTTATATAAAAATTGAAGGCTAATCAAAACTAAAACTGATCAACTACCCCTTAATTCTAAGTTACCTACTTGGTTATAAAGGGAAAAAACTCTATTAATTATCCAAGTCAGTCATTCCCCACTTCTTTCCTATTATGGCACAAATAGAAAAAGGCAGTATTTGCACACAGCACACTAAGGTAAACAGAAAAGAATATTTGCATCTGGTTTGGGAAGTCTTTCCATTCCAAAGGCTAAGAGAATCATTATCTTGTTACCCCACATATATTTAAAAATAACTTTCTACCATCCTACAACTCTTCTATTGATATGGCACCCAAAATTCCCCAACACATACCCAATACTTCTGGTTTCATTCTAGTCCTGAAGACCCATTCCAAATCAAAGGACCATAATATGTGCCTCCTGCTCTCTACACTGATCATCCTTCACTTATCTGCCATGATTCCAGTTATTCAACTGCTTTCCATTTCTCCAGCCAACTACATAATGCCTTCAGTAGAATGTATGAAGACAAAGGGTAATTTTGAAAAATGATTCTGAAATGGTTGTCTGGAAGTTGAAGCTAACAATCTGCTGCTGTTATACATTCCTGTACCCCAAATGCATAAGGATGTTCAACAATCTCCACTTTGCCTGCAGAGTTTAGTAAAGCTTTCCATTAATATGTGAGTACTCCCACCAAGTTCCTGCCACTCCTCCCAACTAAATTCAATTCCCTTTATTACTTTGCTTTCAAAGAAAGCATCTTAAAAAATATATTTCCACAGAAAGGTATAAAAAGGGAAAAAAAGTAAACCGATCCACTGCTAACTTTTACAGTATGTTTTTGACAGTCAGTATCACAGTGGAGATTCATCTACTGATATAATGGTCATTCTTATCATGAATACAGAAACAAAAAAATCTAAAATTTGTATACTTGATATTACAGAATCAATGGATTTTTAGGAGTGATATTTATCTTTAAGAAACATATACTGAATAATGTATTAAGTGCTATAATGTCTGTAATTTGCTTCAAATAATCCGGGAAGAGGGAAGCAGGTACAGTACAGATTAAACAAACTTTTTATTAATTGTTGACACTAGTTTTGCATTAAGTTCCCTGTACATTCATGTAATTTAAATATGCCTAAATGCATACCACAGACATACCCATTTTCAACAAAAAGTCAGCATACTATAAATAAAAATGTTTTAGGTCCATGTACATATTTAATTAAATAAAAAACCCACATAAATAACTGAAGAATACCATGAACACAACATCACTGTATAACAGAGGATCTGGGAACTGTGGATGGGTGAGAGGAGCATTCTTCACATTTTATGACAAAAAGCTAAAATTTCTGGGACAGTATCTATAAAGTAGGAGCTCTTCCCCCAAATCCATGAAATGTGGTCACTCTAACTATTGATTCCTTATAACAGACTTAAAGTCTAAAAATCAGGGGTGAAGGCTGGAGCTCAAATAACGAATAGAAGTTTTTTAATGTTCCACACTTGAACTTTAGAAAGTATCGGAGTACTCATTTCCAAATTAGTGCTCCCTCATTTTAACATGAGAATTTTAAAACAGTTTTCATTACTACTCAATTTGATACCAGTAACATAGATACCTTGTTCTTTTAATTTAGGGAGCAGCTTGTCTAATACCACCATTTTCCCACTGTTGGTAACTAGATGCATGTCTGTTGTGTAAGGTGGACCAGGTTCAGCTCCATCAAAGAGATATGGATGATTACAACATTTTCTCAACTGCATCAGAATGTTCAATAACCTCATTTTGTCCATCTTCCCTGCTGAGTTTAGTATATCTATATCTTTCATTAGTATCCGGGTATACCTATTGAGAGAAGAAAATATTTTGAGAGAGCTCAAATGTTCCCTGACCAATCTGCCACTTTACATACTTAATCCCCTTCCCCACCTTACCCTTAAAATACCTGTTAGAAACAATTCATCATCATTTAAAATATGGTTAGGAATTTACCATCTGTAACCTTTTTTTTCCCCTTCTGTTTTTCTTTATTGCCCACAGTATTCTAATGTTCACACTTATGCTATGGGCCTTGAGGATATTATTTTAAAAGTACAAAATAGTTCCCTTGGGTGGAATTAAAACAAAGCAGTATGATACAACATTTTTAAGTAAGCAAAATGTAAAAGACAAGTTTTAAACATGATTTTAGTTTGTAGTCTTCTGCAACATAAGTACCACTATTCAATTCTATATGCCATGTAATTTAGCACAGCATTTAGTAAGAACCCAAAGATCTGAGGAGGGAGGAAGAATCATGAGATGGTGAGGCATGATGATGAGAATAAGATGAATACAACGTGATTTAAACATATGTATAAATATACAGGGGGAGGGAAATAAGAGGTCTGGGAAGCAATAGACTAAGGCCAGATTATAAAAAATCTTGAATGCACACCAAGAATTTAGAGACATTATCCTGAAGGAATGAGTAATCTGTCTAAACACCAAAGTTTCAAGACCTTGAATCCTCTGAACATAATAACTTAAATAGCCTAAGCAATCTATGTTTAGTTTCCAATCGTTGAGCACAAAATAACATTCAAGGAAAACTGTTCCCCCACAATTCTGACCGATACAAAGTTTATCCACCTGTTAACTAAAAAAGATTTGTCTTCCCTTAGCATTGACTCACGTCTTAGCTCTGCATTTCAGAGCCATACAAGATAAGCCTATTATCTTTGCCACCCTATAATGGCCTTTCAAAAGTCTTGACGACATTTAAGATTGGCCCACCTTCTACAGTGGAGCCCTTTCCAGATAACACGCCCAGTTCTCTATATGACATCCTTCCAGTCCTTTTACAAAAAACTCTGGCCTCTTGCAAATACTTATCAGAATTAAGTATGCAACTGAATATACTTGAAACATGGTGAGATCAGTAAAGAATAGGGTAGCTCTGTTTATTTCCCTCCTTCGAACACTAAACTTATATTAACATTAAAGTTAACAGTATCTTTTTCTGCGGCCACTTTACATTGTTAATTCACATTGAGCTTTCTATCTACAAAAATGAATCCTAAGTCAGTGGTTTCTGACCTTTTCAATTGCATATTTTTAAAATAAAGAAAAAGATTTTTTAAAAAAGCAGGGTTTTCAACTTTTTCATTTTGCCCTATGAGAGTGTTTAAAAATTTCTACCATGTATTATCACCATCATTTCACAAAAAGACATTTTATTTTGCCTAAAATAAAACATCAACTCAGAGTGGAGAATCTTTTAAGCTAAATAAATATAGCTTTATGGGAGGTTCACAAAAAAAGGACTTAAGTTTTCTCACAGCTCTACAATCTACAAGTTCACCAGCCACTAGCACTAATACATGACCCCGTATTTATGAACTATTAAGTATATATAATACTGCAGTCCCCAATCCAAGCGCCGCACAGCAGGAGGTAAGTAAGGGAAGCCCCACCTGCACTCACAGCTGCTCCCCATCTCATTGCGCCTGAGCCCCACCCACATGAGATCTGCGGTGGCATCAGACCCTCATAGTAGCACGAACCCCACTGCAAATTGCACATGCAAGGGATCCAGGTCGCATGCTCCGCGTGAGAATCCAACACCTGAGATTTGAGGTGGAGCTGAGGTGGTGACAAACCCCCCACCCTCCTCCCACCCCCATCCGTGGAAAAACTGTCTTCCACGAAACCCATCATTGGTGTCAAAAAGACTGGGGACTGCTGATGTCTCCTCCACTGTGCCATCAGTTCCCGTTTTTAAAAAAACCCAAGGAAAGGGTTTTGAAAGTATCCCTGTTTAATGAAATCTCATATAATTTTTGGATTCATAAACCTTCCATCCAGAGTCTGTCATCTAATAGGGTCAAGATATTGTATCATAAATAGTAAGCACTACATTACATGTCAAGAAAACTCTTTTCAGGCTGAGTTCAATCCAGTAAACAAATTCCATGAAGATACAAATTAGAAAAATGAAATACAAATGGACTTAGGGAAGAATCAACAGTAATAACAAACACATCTTAGAACACATACCATTCCCTTTGCATTTTGCTGAGACCCACATAGATTTTTACTTCCTTCTTTGGAGGCAAACTCTTTTCAACATCAGCCTTAATTCGACGAAGGAGGAATGGACGCAAAACCTTAGAGCAAAAATAAAGAGATACGGCCTTATCTGTAACATTGGTATTATTTCAGAATCTTAAGGCTGTCACTTAAATACATGGAAAAGAAATTTCTCTGCTTGAATATCAATGATTTTTAGGACTTCTTCCTTCAAATACAGTCATCCCTTACTGGATTGGTTCCAGCTCCCCAATACCAAAATCCATAAATATGCAAGTACCTTATATAAAATGGTATATTTGCATAGAACCTACACATATCCCCTCCCATATACTTTAAATCATCTCTAGATTACTTATACATAATACTTAATATAGGTCGGGCACAGTGGCTGATGTCTGTAATCCCAGCACTTTGGGAGGCTAAGGCAGGAGAATCGCTTGAGGCCAGGAGTTCAAAACCAGCCTGGGCAACATAGCAAGACCCTGCCTCTACAAAAAACAGAAAAATGCTATAGTCGGGCGTGGTGGTGCAGGCTTGTAATCCGAGCTACTCTGGAAGCTGAGGCAGGAGGACTGCTTAAACCAAGGAGTTTGAGGCTGTAGTGAGCTACTACACTCCAGCCTCGGTGAGACAGTGAGATCCCATCTCTTAAAAAAAAACCAAAAAAAAAAACAATGACTTAACGTAGATGATATGTAAACAGTTGCTATACTATACTGTTTAGGAGGAATAACAACAAGAAAAAAGTCTGTATATGTTTAGTACTGACACGACGACCCATTTTATATATTTTTTACACGAATATTTTCAATCCACAGTTGGTTGAAACTGTAGATGTAGAACCCACAAATACAAAGAGCTGACTGCATATAACTTATTACTACTGGGTTCCTGAAGAATAATAATACAAGATCATCATTTATTCAATACAGGAATACCTTGGAGATACCATGGGTTCAGTTCTAGACTACTGCAATAAAGCAAGCTGCATAAATTTTTTTTGTTCCCCAGTGCATATAAAGGCTATGTTTATACTATTTATTAAGTGTGCAATAGCATCATGTCTAAAAAAAAATGTGCACATCTTAATTTAAAAATACTCTACTGCTAACAAAATGAGAACATGTTGTTGGAAAAATGGTGCTGATACACTTCCTTGACACAGGGTTGCCAAAAACCTTCAATTTGTCAAAAATTTTTTAAAAAAGGCAATATCCACAAAGTGCAATAAAGAAACAACGTGTGCCTGTATATATATATAAAGAGTATATATTTGTTATACTCTCATACTAAAACCAATTATAAATTTTAAAGATGATGACATGATGTTTTCAACAACTCATACTACCTTTCAAGTTTAAAACTAGTTACTTGTATACAGATTGTCTAACATTGCTTAAGATCCACATTAAGATCGCTTTATGGTTAGTTTTAAATTTACTATCTTCATTTATGGAAGTGAACTATACATAAAGTATATAGTTTACATGAATGTACAGTTCAATAAATTTTCAACAAATACAGTAAAAATGCCCAGGTCTTCATCACCTAGATAAAAAGAATACCCTCGATCCTTTTTGTGCCCTTCCCAGTCACTATCTCCCCTTTCCTCCCAAAAGTTAGGCAATATTCTTACTTTTAGATACCAGATATCATTTTTAACTTTACATACACAGACTTATTCAATATATGCCCACTTATATCTGATTTATTTTACTAAACATGATATTTGTGAGGTATATTTGTATTGAATATAGTTCATTCATTTTCATAAAATACTAAGTTTTAAAATACCTATGAAACTAAGGATAGCCTTTTTTGTACCTTCCTTTGTCCTATTTACACTGGCTTATAAAAATACTGACTATATCACAAACTTAAAAATTAATGAAAAAATTAATCAGCAACACTTCTCTACTATCGCCATTTAGGGAAGCAAGTTTAGTCCTAGTCAATCGCCAGAAGCAACTGCCAGACATGTGAGTGAAAACTTTTAGTCCCACTGGTTCTCTTCTAGAATTGTCCAGCTAAATGCAGCTGGATAAACACAGGTGAAACCAGCAAAGAAACCACCAAGCCAACCCATAAACTTGGGGGTTGTTAATAAACTATTAAGGTATTTTCTGGGGGGAATAAGGTTTTTTCTTTTTTTTTTTTTTTTAAGCATTATATAACTGATACATTGAGTAAGAGTTATCTCATTCCTAAGCATACCCAAACTCACTTCTAAATCTCCTTTTCAATATAGGACCACAGATGCTACAGTGGAAATTTCAGAGTATAGAGCAGGATAAAAAGTAGAGAGGCAGGCTGGGCGTGGTGGCTCACACCTGTAATCCTAGCACTCTGGGAGGCCGAGGTGGGCGGATTGTTTGAGCTCAGGAGTTCGAAACCAGCCTGAGCAAGAGTGAGACTCCGTCTCTGCTAAGAAAATACAAAGAAATTAATTGGACAACTAAAAAATATATAGAAAATATTAGCCGGGCATGGTGGCGCATGCCTGTAGTCCCAGCTACTCGGGAGGCTGAGGCAGAAGGATTACTTTGAGCCCAGGAGTTTGAGGTTGCTGTGAGCTAGGCTGACGCCACGGCACTCACTCTAGCCCGGGCAAAAGAGTGAGACTCTGTCTAAAAAAAAAAAAAAAAAAAAAGTAGAGAGGCAGCAACCAGACCTCTTCTCCCTGACTTGATAAACATTTTCAAAATACCCTCTGAACAAAATAAACAGAGCTGCCAAAACTGGTTGATTCTGCTGTGTGAGTTGTTTTAGTTTGCTTTACCTACATGTGCTTATGCATTTATTAAAGGAAAGTCAAGAACAGAAGGGTAAGAAAAAATATGCAGGAAGGAAAATCAAGTTCCTCTGCCTCCTTTTCCACCCCCAAGATTACATATAAATTCCACGATCCTTCGAATAAGTAAATATAGAGTACTTAGATGCTTGAATGCCACCTAAATTGAAATAAAGGTACCTAGGAGATTATCACCTTCAAATATTTAACAAAAATCTCAGTACATAACAATATAAAGCACCTTGTAATTAATTTATGTAGAAATACTTGAACATTCACAAACTTAAATTTGTTTCTCCTGTTCAAATATTCACCATAGCCAGGCATTGCGCTAGGTATACAAAGACAAATATACGAACATTTCCTGCTTTCATGTTTACAATCCAGCAGTGCAAAGTCTTGTGTTAGAATGCTCAGATTATTAAAGACAGAATATACAGAAAAGAACCAGCCTCAGCCTGGGTGTTCAGTGGAGAAGGTGATATCACCAAGACTTGGGCTAGATATTAGTAAAAAGGTCAGGAAAGGGGATTCTAGATATAGCAAAAACAATAAACAAAACAGACTGGAAGCAGGGCAGTTTCACACCTGTAATCACAACACTCTGGGAGGCTGAGGTGAGAGGATCACTTGAGACCAGGAGTTTAAGACCAGCCAGCCTGGGCAACATAATTAGACCTAGTCTCTAAAAAATAAAATAAAATCAGCCATGTGTGGTGGCGCACACCTGCAGTCTTAGCTACTTGGGAAACTGAGGCAGGAGTATCGCTTGAGCCCAGAAGTTTGAGGTTGCAGTGAGCTATGATTGTGCCACTGCACTCCAGCCCAGGAGACAGAGTGAGACCCCCATCACAAAAATAAAAACAAACAAACAAACAAAAGATTGGAATTAGCACAATGTTTACAGTGGGGTCAACAATACTATCAAACTTAAGCTCAATATACAAAGAAGTGAAACAGAAGCTAGAAAGTGTTAGGTTAGGTCAAGGAGGAGGTGCCATTTTGCCCCCCAGGGTACAAATGCAATGTCTGGGAACATTTTTAGTTATCACAACTGGAGATATGTTACTACTGGCATGTAGTAAGAAGTGGTGTCAGGGATGCTGTTAAACATACTATAATACAAAGGACGACCATCTACCTCCTTCCCTCTCTCCCTACCCTCCACACCCCAAAGATTTATCCAGACCAAAATGTCAACAATCAAGGTTGAGAATGCCTGGGTTAGGTCATTAAAGGCCTTAAAGGACATTCTTACAAGGCCCTGCTTTATCCTGCTGACCAGGGTATCCTAATCTGGGATCTATTAGAGAAATTTCCCTACCTACAAACTTTCACTTAAGAACTTTCCTAGGAAGCTATACATTAGTAACAAAGCCAGACATCAAAGCAATAACGTATCAACTCTGCTCACAACGTAATATTACCAGTTGCTTATACATACTGTCACCAGATTTTCAAATAGATAGATCTTTAGCCCTTTCAGAAGTAAACCTGTTAGATTCTTCAATGAAATGTAAATGGAACTAAGCTTTGAAAACTTGTCCATATTAGTCATTATGCAATTTTTCTTTCCCCCACTGCACTTCTTTTAAATCTAAGAGACCACTTTTTCCCTTCGTTAAGTTAGGAATTTCATTCTAGGTTCTAATGCTAAAATCACCATACATCATCCCCTACTCCCATTAAATGGTTAAGTGGCAGAATTCAAACATCTGATTCTACAGCCATTATGCTTTTTGTGAAAAGGAAAATAATCTTTAAATCTCTGTCCTTTCTCCCATTAGGAATATGGTTTAACACTACTCTAAAATACTTACCATGTGAAGCCTCTCAACTAGCTTTTGATCCCCAAGGCAGTTGTTTGTATCAAACCAGGAATCAAAGTCCTAAATTAGCAAACAAAATATATGCTCAAATCAGAGATAATATTAACAACAAATGCCCTAAAATGCCAGATATAAAAATGATTTCTAGAATTAGTATAATATTTGAGTTGTAATCCATAAAAATTTTTTAGTCCACAGCCCTATTTTCATAGGCATGTCACTGTATCACTTAATTTTAGAACAAGTAGTTTAGTAGTATTACTTTCTAAACATTTTTTCTCAAACACATCAAGATGACAAGTTTCACAGTGAAAAGTTGGAACGCAAGTTTTATAAAAACATTAGAAAATTAACATTCTTGAAAAATATTTAGTTTCATAAAAGCTTAAAAATTAAAAGAAAATCACTTTATAGTTTGTTCTCTAAGATCATTCAGACTATTCAAATTCAAGATTTCCAGAGCAATGTAAATTTTAATCAAACTTACTAAAAGTGAAATTGAGATTACTAGCATTTCATTGCTATCTGGGTAGAATTTGAACAAGGACAGTTTCCCTATTCTTACCTCTTGAACATATGTATGTACTATATTTGTTTTTGAGTAAATATAATCTTAGAATTCATTGTATTAACTAAAGCAAAGCTTTATGTGGATTAAACAAAAGTGTCAATGTGGTAAGCAAAATTACCTCAAAAACATAAAAATGTATAAATAGCAGATGTAAAATTGTGTTTGGATTTTTATTAAATATCTTTACAACACAAATTTCTCTATTCTTTTAAAATGATCCTTAACACAATAAACCAAAATCTGTACCTTTTTAGAACTTATTTGTATAGATGTACTAATGTGGAGCTCTTCAAAGAGCCCCCCAACACACACACACTGTCTCCAGCTGTGCATATCAAGGTTCAAAAATAAACTCTGATCCAGCAAAAAGCTGTAATTACTAATAGCACAGGCTCTTGATATATATTTTATGTTCCTAGGGACAACTATTAATTCAACTAGCTAATTTACTATTACTACCATTTCCATCACTGCAAATAATCCACAAAGGTAAAGATTAGATTCTATTTGTTTGTTAGATCATACCATAAGAATAGCTAGACAGATTTCACCAAATTTGATGGTCATTTTTGGGACTTAAACCACGGGCAGTGAATGTGAGACACACGGGCAATGAACATGAGGCACTTTGGGAATAACTTGAGCAGTACCTTGAAAACATAAGCAATCAACCTAGAGCCACCGAAACAGGCCAATATGACTACCAAATAGGAGTGACAATCTATGCCATTCCAGAGAAAGAAAACCATGATTTAAGATGGGACTGAAACCAACAGGCACAAAAGTAAATTCCCGTAACACAGAGACAACTTAGTAGGTTACGCCAGGCTAACTACATAAAACCATGAAAAATTAATGATTATTTCAAGCAATGCTGAAATAGAGGCCACTTCTATTAAAAATAATACATTAAACAAAATACTAGCCAGAAAGCAATTAGAAATATACTTACATCAGCTGAATTAAATACATCTGGCAACAAAAAATTAAGAAGTGACCAGAGCTCATGCAAGTTGTTCTGAAGAGGCGTTCCAGTTAATAAAAGTCGATTTGTAGTCTTAAATTCCCTCACTATTTCTGACAACTGAAAGAAAAGAACCAAATTCATCATTAGGATATTTTACATATTGATCAAATTCTTAAATAAAGGCACAAATGACTTTTACGCCTATATATCAAAATACCTTAGATTTTTCGTTTTTGATCCTGTGAGCTTCATCTATTACTAAGTATCTCCAATTAAATTTTTTGAACACAGACTTCTCTTTAATAAGCATTTCATAAGATGTTACACATACATCCCATTCTCCTGGTAATAAAACGTCTCTGACAAAAGCAGCCTGTGTAGCAAGAGAAAAAAATCACATCATGCAGAAATAAACTATACATTTCTATATTACATCATATGGAAATAAACTATATAAATGTATTGATGACTAGTATCTGTCAAAAGGGGGTTGGAATTATTAAAAAGGTGTAGAGTAGCTATATTATGCAAGCATTTAGAACTAGCTTTCCTACCACTGAAGTAACTTCATTAATCATTTCACTATCAAAGCCATTAAATTTTTAAAACTGACAAAGTTAATCAGTGCAAAAATTCAACAGACACTCTAAAATCATCTCTCTACAATTCTACTAAGTCTTGAAAGTCTTAGGAGATAGTTTTAAGCAAAGGAGAGGGGATTTTTTAGCAAAGACAGCTCTTTTAACAAAGGATGACAGCTGAAGGATAGTTTGCATTTTCATTCAAGTTTATAAATGTATTAACACATTGCTATTATTAGTCTCATTTTACAGGTAAGGAAACTGAAGCAAAGAGTGGTTAAGTAATCAGGCCCCAACACATAAAAAGCAATCTGGTAACTTAAAATACCCAAAACATAAAAGAAGAGAAAAAAAATCTAGACTCATTATTGACAGCTAAACAAAGGAAAAACAAAATAAGTGCATAGTCATTCAACACAGTCTGAATAAATTTCCAAATCTGAGTTTTATGTGCTTAATAATATTATTTCCATGTCTTCTTCCCAAAAGGCTATTGTCGACCAACTTATTTTGTTAAATATCACTAACAACTCACCAAGTAACTATAATGGACTCAATCCACCTTTAAAAACTACAATTCTATGACTACTACCACTATACACATTTTCCAAACACTCCACACGTTCAAAACTTCTTTTAAAAAGGAGAAAGTACTTCTACATTGAAAGCACAGGCTTTGATTTTATACAACCATTCCCAAAATGGGGAGAAACAAACCATATTCTTCCAGCTTTCTACAGTCTCTAACGCCTTCTCCCCAGTATGATCTTAACCACCAAGACAATATCACATTTGTAAGTTACTAATACTTGTGTAGACCCCTTCTCTTTTATCCTTCCTCCAACTAACCCCCTACTCCAAGCCTAAATTCTATTTAATTTCAAAAATATAATAAAATACTAGAAACTTACTCTTTGTTCTTTATCTCCTATCAAACAAACAGATCTAAGTGTTGGTACCCATCTCTTGAATTCACTCATCCAGTTGTGTAATGTAGACTTAGGGACCAAAACCATATGAGGACCAGGAATGTTTCTATAGTGTTTCATGTATCCAAGAAGAGAAATTGTTTGAAGAGTCTTTCCCAGGCCCTGCAAGATTTCAGAACAAGCACAAAGCAATGAAAAAGATAAGCAGTCTTCCATATTAATCCCTCACAAGACATACAGGAACATTTAAAAGAAATGCTATGTGTATAAAATAACTAACATACAGCAACAACTTAATGTGTGTCAAGGTTTACAAGTGTTGTATCATGTCATCTTCACAAGTCTATGAGGAGGGTACTATTATCACCCTCAAAAAGCCTAGACAGTTTAAGTGACTTTCCTAGGGTCACCTGGCAGAGACAGAATTCAAACACATTTCTTTTGGCTTCCTACTTTCCCCAACCAATTAAGTGTTTCACCACTATAACGATAAGGAAACTTTTTTAAAATATCCATTACACAACTAGTAAGTAGTAAATGAGATAAAACGCCTTATGAAACAGAACTGTACAAGCTGCCACCCTGGAAAAAATTTAATATTTAATGGTGATAAACATCCAATGATCTCACTCGTATTTTATAGAAGTAGAAGGAAATGGTCAAATCATTGTACTATGAAAGTCAACCAATAGCATGCTTGCTTCCCAAAATGTATTATTTTTAAATTTACTGTATTTTCATAGATGGTAATTCCTCACAATTGAAGTATAGATTCCACTTATGCAACTAAACCAAGCTACTTATAACAATTTGAGAAACGATTAGTTTGCTAATAGTTCCAGACTGTAAGAAACAAAACTATGTTATAGCATCTTAACTTTTATCACTGTAATGTATAAAATATTTTAAATTACAAAATATGGCCTTCAAGAAAACTACCAAACACGTACCATTTCATCTGCAAGGATACCGTTGATGCCATTCTCATATAAAGAAATGAGCCAATTTAATCCTCGGACCTGATAATCTCTCAGTTTACCCCATTTTACATCTAAGAACAAAAGAACAAACAACGTACATTTTCAAACAAGAAATACAAGTCAGTCCCCTTTATCTGATACTCAGATGTTTAACTTGGGCTTATACATGTCTACTGACTTCACTTTCTTGACTAGGAGATTCCTATATAATGGTAATTCTGCAAATTCCAAAACACTAGAGGTAGCTGCTGTGGTCTGGAGTGGAGTGGGAGCAGATAGATATGGAAGACAACCAAGTGCAGGCAGGAAACATGACTGCAAGCTCAGAGTACCCACCCCAATCACTCAGTTCTTATGTTACCCATCTACTGGTCCTTGAGATTCTCTGGTCCCTTTACTTCTCTTCTTAATGTTAACACAAGTGTTTCTAACTGTTTTCAGTTTTTGTGAAGATCAAATAGAGAGGTTTTGTGGGGATTTTATTTTCCTCCTAGTAAAAAAGGGAAAATAGGAAATATTTTTCCTAAGTTACTTTTTCAAAATCTTACATAGAAAGACCACATCCTGTCAAGGTATATGACTTATTTTGTCCCTCCCAAGGATTATCAAATATACACAACACAATCACTTGATTTTTTAAAATATGTATATTCTGTACCCTGTCCCTTTTTGAAAAATACTACTTAAGTATGAAAAGCTAACCAATGCTGGGGAAACTAGTTACAATGTAGAAATGTGAGAAAGAAATACCCAAATTAATCCAAATTTCCTTTCCCCCTTGTGCCTCACATCTTAGCTCTAGCCTCTAGGAAAAGAAATGGAGACTGGGTACTCTGTAGCCAAAAAAAATCTGAAGGTATAGACCTTAAGCAGATTGCTGAATTTCTAACTAGTTATCTGTCTGGCTGAAGTTCGAGGCTATAGTAATTAAAAAAAAAACCCAAATATCATGTCCTATATAAATTTTTACATACAACCGCTATGTTGTGATGACATAAACCAGTGAAGTGACAAAGATGGAGGTTGAAAGAAAAATTGTTAGGCTTCAATAAAGACAAAGGGAAGGAAATCCATTAATAACAAATATATTTCATTAAAAATTAAAACAAATTAATATAAAAACATCAGGAGATGAGTAAGCAAAAGTCTTCATTAAGTACCTTCTTTTAAAAACAAATTAGTTTTCTTATCTAGTACAAATATAAGGCAAAACCATTCCTGGTTTTATATATACCGTAGGCCAATAATAAACACAATGGTATCTTATACACCTTTGAAAATACAGCACTACTATCATATAACATGCTATCATCTCCATCGAAATCTAAAGCTTATTTCACAACCAAATATCTAAGATTACTAAAACTTCCCTTTATAAATAACAGCCAAGACAAATCCAAAACATTAACCAAAGGATGTCTCAAAGAAGGATTTTTTTAAAATCATGTAATTAAGTGTGTTTAACGTACATGATGGAGAGTCTTCAAAACGAGTGCAAACATTGGTTGCTTTGGAACTTTCTGTTAGTAGTTCTTCATCCTCCTCTTGCTCTGTTCTACGGTGTCGATAGCTGTCAAGTTGAAAATAAAATCAAATGATTTGAATTTTGGCTTTAATTTTAACTATCAGCTACTATTTCAACATAATCAAATGGCTTACCAATCCCACAAAAATAATTTTTTTTAACAGGCATCTACATTAAGACTAAAAAGTGAACAACAGGAATTATTAGTAAGTTTAAATCTGAAATGTTTCACAGGGTTATCTAAAATATACATTAAATTGTTATTAAAATACAGTAATTCTGCAGATTAACCAAAACCTGATAAACTCAAATGTGATAATCTAATTTCAAGGAAATATGCAATCAGAAAATCTCATTATTTTTATTTCAAGGTACACACCTTTTTAAGTCTTTTTGCCAAGGGGAAAAAAAAGTTAAGTTCCAGAAACCACATTTTTAAAACTACCACTTTGACCAAAAGCTATGGCATAAGGACTTAGGAGCTTAAGCAGTGACTCAACCAGGACTTTACCAGAAAACACTTGTTAACACAAGTGTTTCTGTTTTTACCCAAAAAGCTTTTTTTACTCAAAAAGCTTTTTAAATACACATGACTAGAATCTACATCCTAAAAGAGTCAGATACATCCCCTTAAAACTGATTTTCTCAAGTTTTAATAATGTCAGATTTCTCAATCTCTAAAGAGCTCAGGTTAGTAAAACTACCAACTTCCCAGTTCTGAGCTGTCCAACTTTATACTTCCAACACATATCTGTATCTAATTTAGAAAGCAGCAGATTATGCCCCTATTGGGTGAGACATCTGAATCTAATCTATAACCTAATTTCTACCAAAACTACAAGCCTGGTAAAAGATAATCAGTCTTTCAACATAAAGATAGGAAGCATTCCTCAGGAATTTAAGCGAAGGCAATAAATAGTCAAGGGCCTTTTTGCTTCTTATATAGGCTCCTAATCAGACCGTCTTAGTCTGTTATTTCTTGTACTTCTCTGCATTCTTATTCTATGAAATTGAGTACAAAAATCTACCCCCACCCCAATTTATCCTTCATAAACTGAGAGAGAAATTTTAACACTATTTTTTAAAAATTTCCTTCACAATACATTTTCAAAATGGTTGATAAATGGTTATAAATGGTTATAAAACTTAACATAAAAGCTGAGATGTGCTTTACTGCTTAAAACTGAGACATCACTGAATATAAAAAAATGCATGTGTGTTCTGATATTCAAAGACAGTACTATCATCCTAATTACTTTATGTAAATTAACTTTTCATTTAAGAGGGCTTGAAGAATACAGAAATCTGTTAACTAAGATTCCTTTTCGTCAATAACATTTAATTAGTAGATCAAGCTGAATAATTTATTACTTATTTCCTACAGAATATATTTACCATATAGGATAATAACAGAATAATAGAACTGTTTCATTTTCGTAATATAGCTATCCCATAACAATATCCATTACAGTAGTTTCCATTTCAAGTACATGATATTGATGATATTTAACTAGCTGCAAACTTCTTAAATACATCTAAAGTGCAAAGTTATCCCTTATAAAGTTTCGTAAGTATTAAAATAATGCTTTGGTTACGTATAATAAGATACACTAAATAAGTGAAACACCCCAAATAAAAGTAAGGTATCATGCTTAATGGTAATCCATTTAAAATGAAGATAATATCTCTCCGTTTCAATGAACTACTTAATGAATTTAACATTGTTGATAACATTTATAATCTTTTCTTTTAGACGACTTTGTGTATTTTAATTACTGACAACATTTTTCACTTTGGAAATTACACAAAAGCCATTTCAGGGAGCTAAGACTGCTCTAAATCTATTAATTATTACTAATTAAATATCTTAGTTTAAGCAGCACAGAAATTCTAAAGAATTTATTAATTCAACACGTATGAACTATTTTCAACAACCATCCAAGGATGGCATACAACTCGACACTTCAATTTATATAAAGACAAGTATGTAACAAAAATTTTAAACAAGCTGCTGTGACATAAGTCATCACAACATTCCACATACCAGCACAGACTTCAGATAATATACTCTCAATACATGTATGCAGTGTACCTGCCCAGAGCACACCTAAGTCAGATCCACTCAAGTCTGGATCATTCTAACTACGCCTATGTGATGTTCAACAAGCCATTTCACTTCTCCATTTGTCTCCTCTCTAAGGAATGGCATAACATCTAAATTCCATACTCAATATGGTTGTTGCAATCCATAAACTGTATGGTATAAAAATAAGGCATTATGCATATTTTATACACTTATGGCCACAGCACACCAAGCCAATCAGAGCCAAATAAATAACAGCACTAAAATAAATATTTTTAAATGAAATGACCCTATACTTCTAATGAAGACTATCAAAAACAAGTTTGGTTCAGCCTGGGCGAGATAGCTTACACCTGTAATCCCTGCACTTCGGGAGGCAAAGATGGGAAGATTGCTTTAAGGCTGGGAATTCGAAACCAGCCTGGGCAACACAGCAAGAACTCATCTCTACAAAAAATATTTTTAAAAATTAGGCAGGTAAGGTGGTGTGCACCTGTAGTACTAGCTACTTATGAAGCTGAGGCAGAAGGATTGCTTGAACTCAGGAGTAATAAGATTACAGCGAACTATGATCATACCACTGCACTCCAGTCTGGGCAAATAGAGCAAGACCCTGTCTCAAAAAAAAAAGTCTGGTTCAACTATGAAATTTAAACTATTACTCACTCTCCAACTGATAGCAAGTTCTGTTTCTCATCCTTTTTTATTCGTGGGCGCCCTGGTTTCATTTTCAAAGGTGAAGTTGGAGTCTTCTGAGCAGCAGGCTGAATGAAATGCGCAAACAGTTCTGTCTGCTTTAATAAATACTCGAATCTATTTGCTCGGTCAGTTTGCTGCAAAAAATTTTAAGACACATTTTATCAGAACATTAATTAAAACTTCAGCAATCAAAGTTTCAACATGCCTCCATACAATAAACTTAACGATAAAAAGAAACAAACTATTGATACGTGCAAAAAGATGGGTAATTCTCAAAAGCACCATGCCAAGTGAAGGAGATCAAACACCAAAGACTATATACTGTATTATTCCATTTACATAAAATGCCAATTAGTGACAGAAAGCAGATCAGAAGTTGCAAGGAGGTGGGAGCAAGAATTGACTACAAAAGGGCAGAAGCAAACGTTTTTGGGATGATGGAACTATTCTATATCATGATTGTGGTGCTGTGTAAATGACTGCATATATTTACCAAAACTCATTGAATTACAAACTTAAAAATTATTTTATATAAATTATACTTCAATATAGTTATCAAAACAATTTTTAAAAACATGAAAAGACATTGTGTAATACAAGTACATTTATTCAAAAGTAGAGAAAATATACTGGTCATTCACCAGTTAGGCTGTGATAAATTTTAAAAGGTATCAAGCTTGAAAAACATTAAGTTCATAAAATTTTATTACCCCAAAGCAATTCTTAATACTATTCCTTCCTTTCATATCTGCCATCTGCCCCTTTGAATGTTCCCTATGATCCACATCAAGAAAATGGAAGAATTTATTTGAACAAAAAAAATTTAAGCTCCTTAAAAACAAGTTTTCATAAAAGTAAGTAAATTCTAGAGCCTTTAGGCAACAGCTTTTTACAGACACAATGATAGTTTGGTTAAACAGAGAACCAAGGTAAGTTCAATAAACAAAGAAACCAATTACTTAACTCTTGTCTATAAACGTTTAAAATGTTAGTTTTAGAATGAATTACAAAGATATTTTACCCAGCAAAGCAAACACCAGGAGTATCCAAATACCATAATGCTGTAAAAACTATGTATTTTTTTTAGAGAAAAACAACCATTTTTTTTTTTTTTTTTTTTTTTTTTTTTTTGAGACAGAGTCTCACTTTGTTGCCCTGGCTAGAGTGAGTGCCATGGCTTCAGCCTAGCTCACAGCAACCTCAAACTCCTGGGCTCAAGCAATCCTTCTGCCTCAGCCTCCCGAGTAGCTGGGACTACAGGCATGCGCCACCATGCCCAGCTAATTTTTTCTATGTATTTTTAGTTGTCCGATTAATTTCTTTCCATTTTTAGTAGAGACGGGGTCTCGCTCTTGCTCAGGCTGGTTTCGAACTGCTGAACTCAAACAATCTGCCCGCCTCGGCCTCCCAGAGTGCTAGGATTACAGGCGTGAGCCATCGCGCGCAGCCAACAACCATTTTTTTAAAATCACACCACTGTGAAAACTGAGGCTCAGTTTGTTATCAGGAAGGTACATGGTGATAGTTATCTCATTGAGTGACAAATGACAGTCAGAAGCAGCTCAATCTGCACAATAACAACAAGTTGTCAACATGCTTCTCCCTGGTAATATCCTACAGCTGATGAGCCTCTGTTGTTCATGTTTCCAAGATTACAAACTGTTTCAAAATACTGAACCGAGATACAAATGTGTGTGCATATTTTATACAATTACATTTCTTAATTTATATATAATTTTTAAAAAGCCAAAAACATTCAACTAGAAGATGTTAGGGGTAAAAAAAGATTACTCAATTACTGTAATTATGTTTAGAATCAAGATAAGTTGCAAAGATTGAGAAGGTTAAAATGAAAATGACCTGAGATCTTAAAGAGACTAAAGTGGTGACAAGAGAAAAACTAACAAATCTTAAAAAGCAAAAATAGAGTTAAGATCAGGAACCTCAAAGAAATAAATCATAAAATCAAATGGAGATTAAAATAAATAGCCTTGGACTAGCTTCTTTCTCCAAGACAGGAGGAAATGACATACAACAGTAGAAGTCATATACACGTTTGGAAATAGAAAGGAAATAAATTGAAGATAGGCCTGCAACTCTGAGGAGGAAGACTAAAAATGAGGGTGTGGTAGAAATGGAGTAGAAAGATTGAGCAGTCCGGTTTTAGAATGGCTACATGGGATTTACTGAGCAATAAATACTGAAAGCCCAAGATAGCAAAAATCAATCAGCAGTATTCTTTAGTTTTCTGAAGTAGTACTCAACATCCTGGATTCAAGAATGAAGAGTGGACAGCGAGACTTACCTATGGTTAGGAACTAGCAGATGACAAGGGAGCTTGCTTAGAAGAAAACTGTTCAAGTGAAGATCATGTCGAAAAAGGAAATGAAGCTGGGAGACTGAAAAACTTGGGAGAAATGAGAAGAGCTCCAATAAAAGCCACTATGAAAATGAAAAGCATTGTAAAGAACCACTGAAAACAGTCAGATTTGTGTCGTAAATCATATATTGCAAAAGTGTAAAGGAATCTGGAAGAGACCAGATCATAAGAGACAAATGAAGAAGCCCACAAAATAATCCATGCAATAATAAGGAATACTGAACCCGGGTGATAGGGAAAGGAGAAAATTTGAGAGTAAATTTGCAATTAAAAAGTATGAGGTACTGTGATAGACATCTTGGTAATATATTAATAGGAACTTTCATTTGTTGAGATAACACTAAGTAGATATGTGGAGTAAAGATTATGAATCCAAGTTCTAGATATTCCCAAGTAAGATGTACCAGTGGGATTTAAAGTAAATGTCCAACAAGCAAATGATAATATTGATTGCAGGTATCTGGGCTAGAGATAAATATTTGAAAGTATTCAGTTTAAAGATGGCAGGTAAAATCAGTAAGAATCAAATTGTCTAAGAAGAAATACTCAGAATTTAACAAGAAAAGGACAAAGGAACAATCAATAGTATACCATTAAGAAAAAAAGGTCTTTCAAGGTAAGTAAAGATTTTAAGGGTGGTCAACAACATCAAGCACAAGTGAAATCAAGGCCAATGAAGCTAAAATTAAGCCACAGGACTTGCAATTAGATTCACTAGTACAATGTTAGTGTCAGAATCTAAATTGTAAAGAGTTAAAGCAATATTATAAGTAGACTATATTCACTTTAAAGCCGTATTCACTTTAACAAGTAGAGCTGCAAATACATTTTTGTCTTTAAGTTTGACGGCAAAAAAGGAGATGAGGCGGTTATACATATATAAAATATGTAATAGCAATCATATCTAAAAATCTATCATTTATAATTCACGAATTATGTTATGTGTATATGCATATTATATGTACATAAACTACTTATAACTTTAAAATTTTCAAGTTATTAGAGATTCAAAAATATTTACTGATTTCGAAGAGAAAAATCAAAGTACAAGGAAAAGTACATTTTAAAAAATATTTAATATCTACTATGTGCCAGATATTGTTCTGGGTGCTGAAGACAAGAAAGATTAAGACGCCATTCCTACCCTGCAGGAACATACTGTGTAGTGGTATCATTTGATTAACATATTACTATTTTAACTTTTTAAGATTTCGATACAATTAAATGAGTTTAATCCATATAAATTTGATATATGTATCAGAACAGGGCCTGATACATAGTAAGCATTCACTGTTAGCCATTATTAATATTATTAAAACTCAATTTAAATTCAAAGCACTTTGTAGGTACTGGTTAAGTCAAGTCATGGTTTTAAAAAGTTTTTTAGAAGATTTGAGATGTGAGCTGGGTCTTTAAGGAGTCAAGTACAATGTCATGTTCTCTTTTTGTAAACATCCTACCCATAATATAAGAATGCTGTGAGCAAGGGCATGTATTTTTCTTTGTAACCAGTAGAGTACAATGCTAGACAGATACAGCATAAATAAACACTGAATAACTATTTCTCTGGTCTTCACCTCACTACCCATGCTAAAATCTTAAAGGTGTTAACATAATTAGATAATTACATCACATTACATGAATTCATAAAATACTTTTAGTTGATGTATATAGGCAAATAAGACATTAATAGAAGGTCCCATGTTACACATATTTCAACTGGCTATCTGTGCCCTAATTATAAAAATTTTAAAAATTAGTATAAATTAAACAGACATTGCTATGGTGTGAATGTGTCCCCCAAAGTTCATATGTGTTGGAAACTTAACCCCCAATGTAACAGTGTTTGAAGGTGGAGCCTAATATGAGGTGATTAGGTCATGGGGGCTCTGCTTTCATGACCGGATTACTGTCATTATCTCAGGAGCGGGTTAGTTATCACCAGAGTGGGCTTGTTATAAAAGCAAGTTCAGCCCCCTCTTGCTCTCTTCCCCTTCCTCCGTGGGATAACATTGACAAGAAGGCCTTCACCAAATACCAGGCCCTTATAAATGTCCCAGTCTGTAGTATTCTGTTATAGTAACACAAAATGGATGAAGACAGATGTTTAATACATTTAATAACCTAACAAAAAGTTTCCATTACAGACTCTATCCATATGCCCAGAACATACCATTTTTTCTTCATAGGTCGGATCTGGTTCTTGGAGTTCTTTTTGCTTGCCAGGTGATGCATCATCAAATACTTCCTAGTAGGAAAGAAAAATCATGGAATTGTTCAAGAACAGCAAACACACCACTATATAACAATTTTTGCCCCCAATTCCTTCGAAATAATATACTCCTGTTCCAAACTTCTCAGGTACTTAAATGGCTGTCATCTGACAAAAAACTTGAATAAAATAAAATCGAATACTATAGGGATAACGACCTATTTAACCCAAATATATACACTGTATGGCTGCTGCCAAGATTAAAACACAAGATTATCATCTACATCATCTTAAAACAAAATTATTTTCAATACAAGTCACATGGGAAAATCTGTCTCTTATTCATAGTAATAAAAACTATGAAATCAAATAGTATGAAATGTGAAAAAAAGTTCCCTTTTTATCATAAAATTGCAATATCTACTGTGGTACTACACAAATATATACAAGGAAAGCAAGACTAGTGCCCCTTATTTCCATCTTCTAGATTATAAAAAATTTATCATGCAGCCTAAATTGAGTATTTTAACTTTGGTCTAATTCCTAAACTGGTAATAAATACGCTATTCTTGCAAATGTATTCATCCTGACATTCAAATGCCACAAACAACAAAACTCACCAACAACTTCTACACTGCAAAGTTCCCTTCATCCATTTAAAAAAACAGTAATAAGAGTTGGTAAAAGTATAATTTTCATTAATGATGTACAAATCTATGCTTAGCAATATGTACTACAATCAAGCTATCTGTGACTAAAAAGTTGGGAGAAGGTGGCCTGGTATGGTACTACAGAAAGGTCAAACAACCTAAATTCAAGTCCAACTTCAATGCTAAGACCTTTAGGCACCCATGTAACCTTATGCTCATCATAAATCTCTGGTCTCCACATGAAAAAGTGACCAAGCCTTTGTCCGGTTTACAAAATTCCAAAACACTGTGAAAGGTCAAATATACTCTACAAAAATAAAACGTACTTTTCAACAGTCATCATTTTTTCAATAGTTAAAAAAAAATGGACTCTAGGCATCTTGAGGTCATATTAATTATTGGCATATAGTGTGCCTATTTATCCATCTAGTCAATAGTGAGAGAAGGATTAACAAAGATAAGTTCCACATTGCCAAAAAGGTAGCATAAATAAAAACAGGATTACTCCATTGACCTACCAGTACCAAGCAAAAAGAAAAATTGATGAATATATAGAAAGGCTAGCTAATATTACTGGGAAAATCAGCTTCATCAGGAAAAAATTCATGAATGCTGGATTCATTTTCTGGTTTGGAAAAATCCACCTTAAATCCTGTTTTCAGACAAGAAAAGGGCATTAAAAATATCTTTTTTCCAACTGCGAAATAGATTAAGGTTGTCAGATAATACTATGCATGTGTGCTCAAACTTAGTTTTTATCAGTGAATTGCAGTGATTCTAAGTTCAGTTATAAGAACAGAAAACAGACTGAGGGTACATTTATTTTAAAAGACAAAAAAATTCACACTATAATGTGAACAAAAAAATCAAAACTGTTCAGTGATAAGAAGAACTGATAAAGGAATAAAATTACTGATATTCCTATACTGAGAAGGTAAAAATAATTCACTAAGTCATTCTTCAATAAATGGAATTGCCAAACATCTTTTTTTGTAAGAACATGAGAGGACAAGATGGGTGGGAAAAGGCTCACTTTGGGAACCAGACCTGAGTTCTATTACAGGTTCTACTTATCAAAACTCAATTTCCTCATCTCGCAAATGAAAATACCACTGATTTCATACAGGAGTTATCACATCTATAATCATATTCAAACTTTAATTCAATTTTAACTTAAAAATAGCAACTCAAAGCCAAAATATTTAGTTGAGGTTTTCAATTATTCCGCTTTCTAATATTTACATATGACCTCTGGTAAGAGGTTTGTTATTACCCCTTTAAAGTTTGGATGGCAGACCTTTTGAGAAGCTGAGGAAAACTGTGAACATCTCATGGTAGAGAACTGCGCATTTACACACAATTGCTTTGTATCACAGGTTTTCAAATCCCCTTATGCCATGGAGCAAGAATCCAGGTTAAATAGCTCCGGTAATCCAAAAGACTCAATTAAAACCGTAAGGGGGGAAAAAGGTAACCCTGAATACATTTCAATTTAAAACAAATCTCAATCACTGAAAACCACAGGAGATATCAGAGTTCCTAATCTATTAAACTACCCTTACCACTAAAATTTCTTTCAAAGACTAATAACATAATGTTACTTCACCCTAGTTGTACAAATAAAACTACTGCCCCAAATGCCTCAATTGTAAACTGTGACACCATTTCCTTGTGTTAATTCTTCATCAAAGTTCATTTTCAGAGCACTATTCCTTTCATTCTAGGATGGAAAAATCCCAGAAATCTTCAGGTTGCGACTATAAAATATCTCAAAACAGATCAAAGGCCAAGAATTAAAACTGGAAGGAGCTATTACTTTGTTCCCAGACATCGATTGCAAAGCCTGGGAGCATACCCAAGACACCCGACTGGCAGCTCCCCCATCTTTCCACCCCCCACAGTACTGTCACCATCTCCTGGCCAACCTAAGTCCAGAAGTCTCGCCCGTGAGCAGTACCAACTGTTTTTTAAAAGATCAAAGCCCCAAAAGAGGAAATGTGCTGGACTGAGAGCCAATCAATCGTCCCTGATTCTCTAATTCATTCATTCACCCATCCATACCTCCCAAATTAGATGGGGATCCAAGACAGCTGCTGCCGCCTCGGTTGCTTCTCTCCCTGTGGAACTGAGCCTGCGAAGGGCCTCCGCTCCCTTCACAGCAGCAGCTGCGCCCCGCTTATCCCCACTGCGCACTCGGCCCTCCAGCTCTCGCCATTGTTTCTGCCCAGAACAGATACCGCCCCCGCCAGGACCAGGATGAAGAAAAGAAGGCCCAAGTCCTTGGATGCGCCGCTTTTAAATGCCTCCCCCACCCCGCCGTGTAACCCATTCCTAAGGGGCACTTCCCTCGCCGTTCTCCCGAAGTTTGGTGGAAACTACACCCACATTCAGAGATAGGAGAGGGAATTATGGGAGTCTACGGGGAAAAAAACGGATAGGTCCCCCCGGGCCAGAAAATCAAGAGGATCTGTTCCGTAAAAAGCATTAGAAGATTTGTCAAGATTCAGTACAAAAACAATTTAAACGTGAAGTGCCAGGAATCCATTTGGGTTGGCTTCAGTAGATTAAGAACAAGGGCGCAAGGGTGAGAGCATCACGTCGGATCCTCCGTTTAAGGCCGAGTTTGGTGCACAGGGTGAAGTTCAGCTCTGCGTCTGATTACCAAAATCAAGCCGAGGGAATCAGCTCTCCCTCCCCACCGCGCCCTCTCCCCGCGCCACAAGCCCCCCTCACCTCCATCTCGGCGTCCGCGGGACCGGCGGTGGCTGCAGACGGAGCCGCCTGGGCCGCGACGCCCTCGGGGCCGCCTTTGTTGCTGCTGTTGCTCCCGCCGGTGGCGGCCGAGGCTGCGGGCTTGGAAGGCGCGCTCTCGGAAGGCGGGGGTGGCGGAGGCTCGGCCGCGGACGACATGATGTTCCGTCTGCGTCACCGGCTGCTGCCAGAGGCCGGGGCCAGCAGAGATGGAGGCGGCCTAGGCCTGGGTGGCTACGTCGCAATGAACTGATGGAGGAGCGAGAGGATCCACCCCGATGCTCCCCCGCGCCGCGCCTCCGCGACTGGCCTCAGCCGGGCCCAGCAGCCTCACCCTCGCAGGCGTCCTCGTCTTCCGCTGGAGTCTGGGTTCGACCAGCGCTTACCTCACGGCGGGAATCACGTCGACGAAGGTGGGCGGGGCCAGCCGGGTCACTGAGGTCAAAGAAGGCGGGCCGACTTAGAGGAGGGCGGAGAGTTGGGGGAAGGGGAAAGGAAAGCGAAAGAGCGACTGAGGCGGGGAACTCCCTTCGCCGCCTCGTCTTCTACCTATGGCAGATACCTATCTCAGGACAACTACCTACGCCACCGACTTTCAACCCTCGCGAGATTACTACTTGGCTCGCTGGCTGGGCCAGAGCGCGCACGCGCATTGTCCTCTTCTCACCCTAGGCTCCGCCCCTCCAGCGGGCTCGTCTGCAGCGAAGAGTAGGCGGGGCCTCGAGGGAAAGCTCAGACGTAAGTTAGTACGTCGGCTTCTTAGCATGACGCGAGCTCAGTCCTACGCGCGTTAGTAGGAGCTGCGTGTTCTTGCTGTGTTTGCTTGGCCTGGCTGGGGTAGGCAGCACTTAACTGAAAACTTGCCTGGGTGTCGCTCTGCCTGCTTGAAGTTGGAAATCTGTGCTGGTCTTAAAACTTATGCCGCCTCGGCTTAGAGGCATGACGTCACAGCCTTGACAACGTTGCAGTTATCTCAAGTGACGTCTGTTTTGTTTTATAAGAAAAAAAAGTCTGTTAGTGCAATTTTTTTAAGTCTTCGCCTGTTAGCTATTATACTTAAGTCGTTTCTATTTTTTTTTTTGGAGACAGTCTGGCTCTGTTGCCCGGGCTAGAGTGCCATGGCGTCAGCATAGATAACAGCAACCTCAAACTCCTGGGCTCAAGCAATCTTTCTGCCTCAGTCTCCCGAGTAGCTGGCACTACAGGCATGCGCCACCATGGCGGGCTAATTTTTTATATATGTATTTTTGGTTGTCCAGCTAATTTCTTTCTGTTTTTAGTAGAAACGGGGGGTCTCACTCTTGCTCAGGCTGGTCTCGAACTCCTGAGCTCAAAGGATCCTCCCGCCTGGGCTTCCCAGAGTGCTAGGATTACAGACGTGAGCCGCAGCGCCTGGCCAGTCGTTTCTAAATACCCTCTCTTTCCCTTAAGTACAGAGCTAGATGGTATTTCTTATGAATTTAAAAGTAAGTAAATAAGGTAACTAACGTACACGCTACCATGTGAGAAACATGAATAATCAATAGATGAGAAAGACAAGTGGTCAGATGTGTCTTTTCCTCAAACATCAAAAAAAATGTACATTCTTCTTAAGAAGTGTTAAAAAATAATAAGCACTAATTATTTTGTATACTGCCTTATGTGGTCTTTAATGCAACCTAAGGGCCTTGAGAATCTACCTCTTACAAAATTAAAGCACATTGCATTCTATTTGATAACAAATCTCCCTACTAGAGTAGATTGTTGTCAGCCCAGCACAGGGTCTTACTCATTTTTTTTATTCCCCACATCCAGTATTCGATAAATGTTTATTGAATAAAGGGGACACACTTTTATTTAAGAGTTGAGGTTTGAGCCACCTGGCTGATTATGTTGAATTTCACACAGAAGGGATCTCCTTTGAATACATAGCCTGCAAATTTTTTAACTAATGGAATGATAATTCTTTCATTGAGGTCTGGGAAAATGTCCCCCAGTTCATTAGAAATGCTATTGTTGAGACTATAAGGAAACGCCTAAGGATATATGTAAAGATACATACCTACAATGATTTTCATCCTAGTCTTCATATGTAATTGCAAAAAGCTAACAATAGGCTGAGTCCAATATTAAAAGTTATGATTTTAAAACTATTATACACTCACAAAATGAATTATTAACGTTTAACAACCATTAATGTAGAAGAATGTTCATTAAGTGTTAACTGACAAAAAAAATTAACAGTTCAAAAATGTAGATAAAAGTTGGGAATCATATTCACAAAAGTATTGAGAGTGATTGTTGCTGGTGTGTATTTTGTTTGGCTGCATTTTTTTATTTTTCTAAAATGAATTTGCATATCATTGTATTAAGAAACCTTCAAAAATTTCCAGCTTTATCGAGGTATAATTGACAAAATTGTATATAGTTGAGGTGTACAATGTAACATTTTGATAGATATATATACATATCAATATGTATATGTATATTGTTGTGAAATGATTACCATAATCAAGCTAATTAACATATCCATAACCTCACAGCTACCTTTTGTGTGTGTGTGATGCTAACACTTACGATCTACTCTCTCAGCAAATTCAATTATACAACACAGTATTATTAACTATAGTCATCATGCTGTACATTAGATCTCTGGAACTTACTTATCCTGCATAACCAAAACTTTGTACCCTTTGGTCAACATTTCCCATTTTAAGAAAACTTATTTTTAATTTAAAAAAATATGCTTTCACTAATAAAAGTTTGTGTGGAAGGATAAGAAGGCAGTGTGTAGGGTGGTACCTGACATATAGACACTCAATAAATACTTGTTGAATAAATACTTATTTAATATTTACATTAAGTTGAAAGAATTCTTTATAGATTTATGTTTATATTTATATTATTTAATATAAAATAATAAATACATTTAATATTCAGAATATTTCTTTACTCTTTATTCAATCTTAGATAGAAATCTTAGGTCTTGGTCTAGAAACCCTAAAATTATACAGAAGTATATAAATGTAAGGATCTTAGGTCTGATAACTATTTAAGAAAAGCAATCAATAGCAAGTTAAACAATGCAAATAAATAAATAAAACTTGCCTCCAAAATGACAATTGTCTTTTAACATGTACATTTATGTGTGAATTTCTCATAGGAGCATATGAAAGCTATATTAGAATCTCGTCAGGGAAAATTATAGAGGAAAGGTACTTAGAAGAAACTAGAAGGAGGAGACAGAATGTTTGGATTCACTAAGAGAAAAAAATTTTTGGCAGGGTCTAGAACCAGAGAGAAAGAGGAGGGAAGAGATACAGAAAAGACAGGATGCCTGGAAACTGAGCTAGAGGGACATTAGCTGTGTTCGTGAGACAGATAGCAGTACCTATATGGTGGCCAAATCACAAAGTTCCATTTTTCTTCAAAGGCTAAAAGGTTAAAACTAACAGCTAGTTCCAGAATTGATAGCATAATATAGAATTAATGTATTGCTAAGAGAGTAGGTTGGGGAGTCAGGCAAGCCTAGATTCCAGTGTAGATTCTGGAACTTAGTAGCTGTGTGAATGCAGGCAAGTTATCTAACATCTTTGAAATCAGTTTTCTCATCTTTTTATTATTATATTATCCCACATTTATCTTGAGATAATATTCTTATAACAATATAAGAAATAAATGAGATAGTGCATTTAAGGTTCCTGACAACATTGTAGTGAGCTCACCGTTCAAATGTTAGATAGTCTTACCCTGAAGAAATAAGTCTAAGGGTCAGCTGGATGAAGAGGAACCTAATAGTTTTTTTAAGGGGAATGGTAGCAAGAAAACACGAGAAAGAAGCGCTTTAATCATGTCCCCAGCGACAAAATGCTACAATGTCAAATCATGTTAGTGTTCTATTTCAAATATGCAAATACACATTGTTTACACCTAAAATTCCCTCTGTAAGATTTAGTGTACTAGAACAGCATGTGCTGTGCAGAAATACAGTGGAACAAAGAGATATTGCCAGAGGACAAAAGATGCCAAGGAGCCGGGACTCTCTCAGCCTTGTGGCCTTGAATAGTAACAGGAGTTAGTTTTATCAAGGACAAAATAGGAATGCTGTACCTCTCTTCATTGCATACTCATTTTATTTTGTGAAAACCTAACAAAATAAAGACTGATTACTACAAGATGACAATAAAACAGTATTGGATTTGTATCTAAGAATGGCGATTTCCAGTACCAGATACCTCACTGATCACACCTTGTATGTATCTTTTTCAGAGTTCTCCCATGTAAGTCATTTGTCAGTGTATGGAGATCTCAGTTAAAGAGAAACATCAGCTATACTCTTAATAAATAAAGTTTAAATGCATTCTCATATTTGGTCACCAATTCACATAAGTGGGTGACTTTGGTAGGTGTGTGTACATGTTGTTACATAGTCAAAGTTGTTCAAGTTCCCTGTGCATTTCTTAATGTTTGTGAAAGATAATCTCTTCTTTATTAGACTGGTTCCAGGTAAAATACTCCTACGAACTCAAATATTGTTACACAAAGGTAAATATTATCTACCATTCCTAAACCATTTTTGAAATGCTAATAACTAATAAGTAAAGCTACAGTTAAGAAATTTGGGGTTTCTTTGCTCAAAATTTGAAAGTACGAAAATGAAAAAAGATGTATCATTAAAACATTAGCTAAAAGAAAACAGGAGTGGCTATATCATTATCAGGTAAAGTAGACTTCAGAGCAAAGAAAGTAGCCAGAGACAAAGAGGAATATTATATAATGATTAAAGTGCCAATCCGCCAGGAAGACATAGAAATTCTAAATGTGTATGTACCAAAAAACAGAGCTGCAAAATTTGTGAAGCAAAAACTGATACTGAAGTGAAAAATAACAAATCCACAATTATATTGGAGATTACAGTATCTCTCAACAATTGATAGAAGAACTAGACAGAAAACCAGCAAGGATATAGAAGAACTCAACACCACCAACAACCAATAGGATCTAATTGACAATTATAGAATGCTCCACACAAAAATAGGAGAATACACATTCTTTTCAAGAACCCACAGAAATATAGCAATATACACCATAAAATAAATGTCAACAAATTTTTAAAAATTGAAATCATACAGAGTATATTTTCCAACTGCAATGGAATCAAATTAGAAATCAATAACCAAATGTTACAAGGAATATCTCCAAACTAAATGAGACACTTCTAAGCAATCCATGGGTCAGAGAGGAGGTCTCTTAAGAAATCAAAAAGTAAATTGAACTGAATGATAATATAATATATCAAAATGTGTGGAACACAGCTGAAGTAGTGCTTAGAGGGAAAATATAGCATTAAATGCTTACATTCAGAAGAAGAAATAGTGTCATATATAAGCTTTCATCTCAAAAACCTAGAAGTTTATCAGGGATATCAGCCTGTACTTTTCTTGTAGTGTCCTTCTATGGCTTTTGTACCAGAGTAATGCTGGCCTTCATAAAATGAGTTTGGAAGTGTTCTTTCCTTTGCAGTTTCTTGGAAGAATTTGAGAAGGATTTGAATTAATTCCTAAATGTTTGGTAGAATTTACCAGCGAAGACATATAGTCCTGGGCTTTTCTTTGGTGGGAGGTTTTTAATTACTCATTTAAGCTACTTACTAGTTATCATTCATTTTAGACTTCTATTTCTTCATGATTTAGTCTTGGTAAGTTGTATGTTTCTCAGAATTTATCCATGTCTTCTAGGTTATCCAATTTTTGGTGTATAGTTGTTCATAGTGGTCTCTTATATAAGCCTTTGTATTTCTGTTGTACAAGTTGTAATATCTCCTGTTTCATTTATAATTTTATTTATTTGAGGCTTTTCTCTTTTTTCCTTAGGTTTCTCTCTCTTTTTTGTTAATCTAGCTAAATATTTGTCAGTTTTATTTATCTTTTCAAAAAAACTCAATTCTTAGTTTCATTGATCTTTTCTATTGTTTTTCAGGCCTCTATTTCATTTATTTCTACTCTGATCTTTATTATTTTCTTCCTTCTGTAAACTTTGACCTTAGTTTTTTCTTTTTCTGGTTCCTTGAGGTATAAAGTCAAGTTGATTATTTGAGATTTTTTTAAATGTAGGTTTTTATTGCCATGGATTTCAATCTTAGAATTATTTTTGCTGCATCTGTAAGTTTTTATATGTTTTTATTTCCATTTTCTTTTGTTCTGAGATATTTTTGATTTCCCTTTTGATTTTTCTTTAATCTAATGGTTATTCAGGATTGTATTGTTTAATTTCCACATATTTGTGAATTTTCCAATTTTTGTACACTTTTTGATTTCTAGCTTTATACCGTTGTGGTCAGAAAAGATACATGGTATGATTTCAACCTTCTTAGATTTTGTTAAGACATGTTTTGTGACCTAATATATTCTCTATTCTGGAAAAAGTTTTGTCTACACTTGAATAAAATGCACATTCTTGTGCTGTGAATGAAATGTTCTCTATATGTCTGTTAGGTCTATTTGGTTTTTATAGTGTTGCTAAAGTCTGCTGTTTCCTTATCAATTTTCTGTCTAGATGATTGTTGAAAGTGAGGTGTTAAAAGTCCCCTACATTTATTGTATTGTCTATTTCTCCCTTTAGTTCTGTTAATATTTTCTTTATTTATGTAGGTTATTTGAGGTTAGATGCATATATATTCACAATTGTTATATCCTCTTGGTGAATTGACTCCTTTATCATTATATAATGGCTTTCTTTGTCTCTGTGACAATTTTCAACATAAGGTCTATTTTATTTGATATAAGTATGGCCACCCCTAGTTTCTTTTAGTTACCATTTACATGGAATATCTTTTTCCATTTTTTTTTTCACTTTCAGCCTGTGCATGTCCTTAAAGCTAAAGGAAGTCCCCTGTAGGCAGCATATAGTTGGACTTTTTTTTTGAGACAGAGTCTTGCTCTGTAGCACCAAGTAGAGTGCAGTGACATCATCATAGCTCACTGTAACCTCAAATGCTCCAGTGATCTTCCTGCCTCAGCCTCCTGAGTAGCTGGGAATATAGGTGCATGCCATTATGCCCGGCTAACTTTTCCATTTTTAGTAGGGACAGGATCTCACTCTTGCTCAGGCTGGTCTTGAACTCCTGAGCTCAAGCAGTCCTCTATTTTTTTATTTTTTATTTTTTATTTTTAGAGACAGAATCTCATTCTGTTGCCCAGGCTGGAGTGCAGTGGCATGATCATAGTTCACTGCAACCTTGAACTCCTGGGCTCAAGTAAGCCTCCTACCTCAGCCTCCTGAGTAGCTAGAATTAGAGGAGAATGTGCCACGCTGCCTGGCTAATTTTTAAAATTTTTTTGTAGAGACAGGATCTCACAGGGTCTCGCTCTGTTCCCCAGGCTGATCTTGAAACCCAGCCTCAAGCAATCCTCCACCTCCTCTTCCCAAATTGCTGGGATTACAGGTGTGAGCTACTGTGCCCAGCCTTTGTCATTATCTCTTTAAATCAACTTTCTGCCCCCTTTTCTTTTCTGCTGCTTCTACGATGTTCATAATGCAGATACTGGGTCCCTTGATGGTGTCCCATAAGTCATGTGAGCTTTCTTCAGTCTTTTTCATTCTTTTTTCTTTTTGTTCCTCTAACTAGATAATTTCAAATGACCTATCTTCAAGCTTGCTGATTCTTTCTTCTGCTTGATCAAGTATGCAGTTGAAGCTCTGTACAGAATTTTTTAGTTCAGTCATGTTTAGTTCAGTCATGTTGGTCAGCTCCAGAATTTCTGTTTGGTTCTCTTTTATGGTTTCTATCTCTTTGTTGAACTCATTTTGTTCATGTACTGTTTTTCTGATTTTCTTCATTTTCTATCTCTTTTCTCTGGTTGAATTTCTTATTGAATTAATTTAAGACAATTATTTTAAATTCTTTGTCAGGCAGTTCATAGATATCCATTTATTTAGGGTCAGTTAGTGGTTTTTTATTTTGTTTATTTGGCACTGCCATGTTTCTCTGATTATTTGTAATCCCTGTGGCCTTGCATTGGTGTCTGCACATTTGAAGAAGTAGGCACCTCTTTCAGTCTTTACAAACTGGCTTTGTCAGGGAAATCTCTACACCTGTCAGCCTAGCTGTCAGGCACACCACCATGCCCGGCTACTTTTTTTATTTTTTTTGTAGAGATGAAGTCTCCTTATGTTACCGAGGCTGGTCTCATGGGCTCAAGCAATCCTCCCATCTTGGCCTCCCAAAGTGCTAGGATGGCAGGTGTGCCCAGCCAGCACACACACATCTTTATACAGCTTCTCAAAATAGCAGAAATAAGCACATTGATCAACAGACCCAAAGAAATAGCCTCAGTGCCATATCTTGCTTAGAAATATCTAGGCATATGATGAATATCTAAACACTATTATAAGTCCAAGGTTTTAAGTTATTCAAATAATTATCTTCAAGCTGATATACTATAAAATAAAACCATGTGGAAAATCAGAATAATGATTCTATTTGGCTAAATACAAATTTATGATTTTTATAATCTTAAATATAAAGTAGAAGTAATGCTAACTTATTTGATCAATAAACCAGCATAAATTTAGGAAACATTCCCAACTAAAATTAATATAGGATTGTGTTATACTTAACACTGATAAATCAGAGAGGACATAGCTGGCTTCGTTAAACCAAAAATATTAAATTAGTCTTTTCTGTCAAAAATTCACCTAAATTTTTCAAGCTTGATTTCTTAAAATGTTACTTGTTAGTTTCAGTAAGAATGCTTTTCTTTCTTTTTAGATTCTAGCACATTTAAAGTATTAAAAATTCGTTCTATTTCTGGGATTTTAGGAATACACAATCCATGTAAATGCTTCTGTTAGCCAGAGATAGAGAGCATTTAGAGTTTTAACGCTAAAATTTCAGCCATAGGTCAAGAGGAAGCACAACTTCACAATAACCCTCCGGTCCAGATTCTAAAGAGCTGTTCTCCTTCCTGGTAGGCAGGAAATTCTTAACTGATTTGAACTATAAATGGATAGGTAGACAAACAAACAAACAAACAAACAAAAAGGCTAACAAATTCAACACTTCATTGTCTCTTACTCAGCAGAGAATAGATCTATAAGCCACTAATTTTTCAACAGAGATCATCAAATGGTCAGGTCATAAAACCAAATTGCCAATGATTGCTGGCACCATTGGAAAATAATTTATCAGCTACAAAAGAACCAAAAACAAAACACAAAATTAGTAGACAGGAAAATTAAAAAAAAACAAACACAGCATCAGCAAATGTCTATTGCTCCTTTGGATTCAATTCTGGGAGCCAAGAAAGGACACATAGGTCTTAAGCTACCCATAAGACGCACTTCTCTGGTGACAAAGTTTACCTGGTTCTGTTAAGTAAATCTGCTGGACATGTTCATGGAAGACCTCTGAAGCTGTTAAAAATTTTTTTCATAAAAGTAAAATCATGATTCTCATACATATATAAAAGAGAACAGATTAAGATTTTATTTAACTCATTAATGAGGAAATTAATGAGGTGTTAAAACCAATTTAAAGAATTAAAAAAACACACGCACAAATTTATATTGGGTAAAGGCATGTTGAAATGATGTACAAATGGAGGTAAAACTAGCTTCTTCCATGCTGGGGAAAGGAAGTCAATTTTCCTTCTATTGAATATGACATCATTTGCATATCTATAGGTAAGAATTATTTTGCACTCGTATAAGTTATTTATAATTTACAGAGTTGTAAAATAGCTCCCATAGAGTCAGAAAACGCAGTTTGTCCTGTAGAGTCAAGACAATTCATGATTTTCTATTAAAGCACGTTATTTTCCCCTATACACTGTTATTTTAATTTTATTGTAAATCTCATTTGGACTACTAAGTACCCTACTAACTGGTTAATTTGTCTTTATTTTACACTATATGGAAGAACTGAAATTCAACCCATGTCCATGCTGGTAACCACTGCAGCATATTTTTTTTCATTCTCTCTAGAATAACTTTCTTTGTTTTCTCTTGGTTTCTCTGCTCCAATATGTCATCCTAAAAGGAAAAAGCTGAGGTAAAAATTAACATAAATAGAGAGTTTGGGGGGGCAAGCTTGAGGATTGCAACGCAGGAGCGTAGATTCCAGTTGCCCTGAACTTACACTCCAATTAGCAGCAGTGACAAGTAGATATTTAAAGGCAAAAAAGGGGGTAGGAAGTGGGCTGATAAAAAGTTTTTTGTCAGAAATTCTCATTGGTTTACAGAAATAACGTTGATTAGTGATTGGCTATACATTGTTAATCTATAGGGTGTGGGTTATAGTGTCTGACGTAGTATTATTAGGTTAATTTACAGCTACTTGTGGCAATAGCTAGCAGCTTCAAAAGATGAATACATAGCTCAGAGGGGTAGGACATGACTGCAATCTCATTTTAATGTCTCTCTGGGCTTAATAATTTGAAAGGTCTCACACTCCTCAGATGACAATTCTTTTCTTTCCTCCCAAATAAGTGAATCCCATTTAGTCGGCCCCAGCTGCAATTGGCTGTGCCTTATGGTACTTCAAAGACGACTATCAGTGTTTCAATTCCAAATTCCTAAGGTTGGGAGACAGATTAGTTCAGTTTAGATCAGTTGCCCATCCCAGATCATTAGGTGTGAATAGGGATCGGGTCACTGGGTATAAATTTCACTACCTAGGTCACCTGTTGAGAAGGAACCAGGAATTGAGGCAGTTTCTCTTAGAAAGAAGAGTGGGTGGGTGCAGAGCATTGACTGACATCTCCAGCATATGTTTATGGTCTATATGTGTCACGGAAAGTAACCTAACTTTTACAGAAAAATCTGTTTATGTTCCTGTTCAAACACTATGATCCTTCTAATTTTCATTCATGGTTCAATTTTCATCAAAGGTGCCAATTTTAAGCTCAATTACACTTGAAATGCAGTTAAAATGTTATTGAAATATGTTTTTGTGAAAGTTGGATATTAATTTCAGCCTTTTGAAAATTTGATTCTTACACTTTTAAGTATGTAGTTATTATTCTATAATAACTCATCATGAAAGAAGATATGTACTTAGTATCTTATAAATTCTAAAAAAACCATTCTTTTCAGTTTTTGATTTATCTCAAAGTAGGTGTTCTGCCTAAGTGTTGAACTCAATCTTCTGTATATGGTAAATGCTCCATAGAGTATGTAAGGGGGGAGCCCTGTGCCTTGACTCTGTTACCAATCAGGAGACCTACCGAGTTGTTGTGGAAACTGCAGGACTGCAGGAGAGTTTCAGCGTAGGTATAGTTACTCATTGCGCAAAGATCCAATTATAGACACAATGAGGCTTGCCAGAGAAGAAAGGAATTTTTAATGTGACAGACATCTTGTTGAGAGAACAGGGAGAAGCTACCTCAAATCTGTCTCTTTCTTTTTTCTATTCACTCTTTAAACTTGGTAATGGGTGAAGCAACAAAAGAATCTGTTTTGACATGCTGAATTTCTTTATGTTACCCAATAATTATACAACTACTTTTTGGTTTTAACAACATGTTGAATGTATCAAAAACACATTTATTAAACACAAGTTTGGCCAGGTGTGGCGGCTCACCCCTGTAATCCTAGCACTCTGGGTGGTCGAGGTGGGAGGATTGCTTGAGGTCAGAAGTTTGAGACTAGTCATAGAAAGAGTGAGACCTCTCTCTACAAAAAATACAAAAATTAGCCGGGTGTGGTGGCACGTACCTGTAAACCCAGCTGTTTAGGAAGCTGAGGCAGGAGGATCACTTTAGCCCAGGAGTTTGATGTTGCTGTGAGCTATGATGACACCACTGTACTCTAGCTGGGGTGACATAGTGAGATTCTGTGTCAGAAACAAAACAAAACAAAAACCACATAAATTCGAAACTATTGTCAATACACCACGGGAAAGTTGAGTTGATACCGTCAGGCCACTAACAACTCAATTATAGGTAGTATGCAATCGTTTTGTAGAAATTATTAATGATATTAACACAGATGTGGAGTCTAGAGCTCAAGATACAGAAATAAATTGAAAATATCCACTTTAAACTTACTTTCTTGGCACTAATTTCACATAATATTTTAAGTCAAAATAGTATAATAAAAATGATGCAGGACTAAGTTAAATGTAAAGAATGCCCTGGAAAATATCAAAGGACTTAATAAATTCTACACAGATAAATAAAGTGATAATATTTACAAAAGCATATGTTATGGTGTATGCATATGTATTGGCAGTTCATAAACTAAAATTGGAATGAAACAGATGTTGTTTAATGACTATACAGTTTCAGATTTGCAAAATGAAAAAGTTCTGGAAAACTGTTTCACAACAATGTAAATACACTTAACACTACTGAGCTGTACATTTAAAAATGGTCAAGATGGTCCATTTTATGTAATATGTTTTTTTACCACATTAAAAAAAGGGTATGTTATAAATTCTAAACAAAGTCTCTTGATATTGGTGCCAATTTTTCCAGCATAGAAAGTATAAAAGAGTAAGAATTTTCAGTTTGGCTGCAAAAGCCAAAATCAAGCCCTCTTTGATCCAACATCAAATAACAGATTTATTTTCTTTGTTTCTACATTAGAGACGATATAATCTTTAAAACATAGACTGTGATCATTTCCTAGATGTATACATATGTCAAAACTCATCAATTTATACACTTAAAATGTGTGTAGTTGCATATATATGAATTATGTAATAGAGCTGTCTTATTTTTTCAAAGTAAGAAAAGTTTATAATATTGAAGTATTGCAACTTTTCTAGTTCAGTGCTTCTCAGACTTTAATGTACATGTGAATCACCTCTGGGAATCATATTAAAAAGTATTACAGGTTCTGATTGCATAAATGTGACAGCCATGGTTCATTGATGTATGTCTGAAAACCTTTGTTTTTTTTTTATTTCAGCATATTATGGGGGTACAGATGTTTAGGATATGTATGCTGCCCTTGCCTCCCCACTCCCCCCCCATGAAAACCTTAAGTTATTTTCTAAAATCTACTGTGAATTCTATTGAGTTACTAAAATATATTTATGGAAATACTTTACCAAACACATTTCCAAATACTTTTAGAGCTCTCAAAGATATTTTTTCTTTTCTAGCATCATTTGCCAGTGAAAATGTAGCCTCTTGAAGTTAAAAATTTTTAAAAACCACTTAGGATCTGCAATATCACAATAAAAATCTGCAAATCTGGTGACTATTTCTGAAGAAAACAAGATATTAGGGTAAGTAAGCACTGAAATAGTCCCAATATATCAACTTGAAATTCATTTTTACTCCTTGGTGCCAGCACACGTTAGCAGCTCTGTGTGTAAGGTGTGAGGGCAAAGGTGGTTAGTGAATTGGATTTTATTCTGAAGATTGTGGGAGCCCCTGAAGGATATTAGGCAAGCGAGTCATGTGATCAGATTTGTGATGGAGAAATATTCATTTGACAGTAGCGAAGGTGAATAGAGATGGTGGATCCAGAAGGCACATGAGAGACTGGGTGTGGAACTAACCAGAGTGAAGAGACCCCAAGGTTGCAAAGCCACCCAGAAAGTTGAAAGGAATATAGAAGAGGGGAAGGCATTGAGCCATAGGGGATGAGAGTGACATCGAGAAGTTATTAGAATATAGTGACAAAAAACGTGACATCTTAATCTCCTACAGCTAAGGTTTTGGGAGGAGGAAGAAGAACTTGTTTGAAACAGAATTGGAAGAGGACAAAAGGGGTCTCATATCCTGCTCTTAGGGTCTGGGGCATGACAGGAAAGTTTTTCACTTGAAAAACTTGGGAAGTAGCATTAGAGTAGGAGATGAAGAGACAGGGCTGAGACTGGATGCAGGGGCTTGAAGATCAGGTATAGGTGTTAAAATAAACAACTCTTAAGCAGAAGCTAACTAGAGGGGCTGATAACCACAGGCAAGAACCGCTTCAACTGGCCTGTCAGCTATCTCTGCCACCTTACATGAACTTTGGCTAATTATAATATCATTTACATTGTGGTTTTAAAATTTCTCCATCTTGAAATCCACCATGGCAGTTCTGAGACAACCATATAAAGTCTGAAAATAGGAGGGAACAGAATTCTAGGAATTACTAACCAAACTCTCAGTAAAAGCCAACCCCTTGGCCTTGGATGTTCTTCCCTTCAATTAATGATAACAAAAAATCTAAAAGCACTTCCTCTCAGTGCAGCTGCTCCCTTTGGAGCCTGCCCACTCTCCTTCCTTAAAGTGTACTTTTGCTTTCAATTAAAAAAAAAAAAGTTGCCACTTGCTGGCTTACGTGGTGCACATCCTAAAGTTCTTTTCCCCACAAACACCAAGAACTTGGAAGAACCTCCATTTAGAGGCCAGTAATAGGATCCTCAGGAGAGCTCAAATTCAGTCAAGTCAATTTGGGAAGAAGGTTGAAATAAAGCTTTTCAGAGAACCAGAGGAAAGGCTTGAGGACCGGGAAGAAGTGGAGACTGTGGCAGCTGATGGGCTGATCATTTTCAAGGTGAAGAGTTGGAGATGACAGATGAGAGAACTTCAGGTGAATTGGGGATGTGAGGAGCCCTGGTAGCAGGGGCTACCACTGTGGTAGGAGTGCTTTCGGTGGTGGTGTTGGCAATGAACAAAGTGAATTTCTCATGTTGCGAGCCTTTCAGTGATCATTTCAGCTCAGATTTCCATCTTCACAACTGCAAAAGGAGGACAGTTGGATGCAGAATTATTTATAACAGCCTGAAAGTGGCAACAATCCAAATGTCCATCAACTGATGAATAAACAATTAAAATGTCCATACAATGGAATATCATTTAGCAATAAAAAGGAAGACAGGGTCGATTTATGCTATAACATAGATGAACCTTGTACACATAAGGCTAAATGAAAGAAGCCAGTCACTAAAGGCCATGCCATATATTGTATGATTCCAGTTTTATTAAATATCTAGGAAAAGTCTATAGAGTCTGCAAGTAGGTTCATGATTGCCTAGGGCTGAGGGTAGAGTTGGGGGAATGGGCAGTGACTGCTAATGGATGTGGAGCTTCTTTTTGGGCTGATGAAAATGCTCTAAAATTAGTTGTGGCGAAGGTTGCACAACTCTGCAAATATACTCAAAACCAGTTGTATACGTTAAATGGGTAAATTGTATGGTATGTGAATTATATCTCAATAGAAAATGAGGACAACAACTTCTCTTCTAATCAAACAAAACATTATGGATGTGAGAATGCTTTGGAGACCAAAAAGCACAAAATACATGAGATTACTAAGACAAGTATGGAGATACCTTCTTTGAGGATTTAAAGAAAAGGATTACTACGTGGGGCTGGTAATAACTGACTTAATGAAGGCAATATGGCTTCAAGAAACTTTTACAATTGTAATTCTATGAAAGAATATTCATAAACATTATTCTACTTTTTGTCAGACTTCCCTAGAAAATTCAGTTTCATGCACAAGAGGGCGCTGTCCACCAAATAACAACTTGTTCATGGTTACTGGAAATGTTGCATATATAATCTCAAAGTAATACCAAGAAAAAAACAACAACAAAAAACTAAACTAATTTTAAGAGTCCTTTGCTGGGTGTGGTGGCTCACGCCTGTAATCCTAGCACTCTGAGAGGCCGAGGCGGGAGGATTGTTTGAGCTGATGAATTCGAGACCACCCTGAGCAAGAGTGAGATCCTGTCTCTACTAAAAATAGAAAAATTAGCTGGGCATCAAGGCACCCACCTGTAGTCCCAGCTCCTCGGGAAGCTGAGGCAGGAGGATCGCTTGAGCCCAGGAGTTTGAGGTTGCAGTGAGTTATGATGATGCCTCTACACTCTACCCAGGGTGACAGAGTGAGATTCTGTGTCAGAAAAAAAAAGTCCCACTAATATATATGAATATATATGAATTTGCTTATGACTGCATGACATCTCTCTGGGAGACTATATAACATGGATATGGGGGGAGAGGAAAATGTTTTGCTGTGCAATATTTTATGTTTTTTGTATTTTGAATTGTGATCATATTACTTATATAAAACATTATATAGAAAAAAATACCTTATAAAGGAAATTATTATTTTGTGATCTTATTCAGACTAATATATGAAATTAAGAAAAGAGATGTGGAGAACATATGCAAAATATAAAGAAATTATTCAATCTGTTAAAAATGATTGTCAATTCATACTAATAGATTTTCTTTTTTTTTTAACTTATTCTAATGAAGTCAAGGATTTCCCCATGTATTATATATGTATTTTCTTCTTCTCTTTCTTTCCAGGTATAAGAAAGATAATTCAATTATTTTTCAACTTTTTATCAAACTTTTCAATAGAAAGATTGAAAGAATAGTATACTAAAAATTCACCACCTTGATTGAACAGTTATTAATATTTTAATGTGCCTCTGTACATATATATGTGTGTGTGCGTTTTTCAGATATTTTCAGATTTTTTTCAAATGTTTCCTGACCCTAGGTATTTCAGCATGCATCTATATGATGGAGGATATTCAACTATGTTGTCATAATACTATTACACCTGAAAATTAAGTAATTCTTTAATATCATTTATTATCTAGACCATATTTAAAATGTCCTATTTGTACCTAAAATGTCTTAAATCACTTTTTTCCCCCATTGAGGTTTACTTGAGTATTGTTGTTGCTGTGCTTCTTTTGTCTCTTCTATTCTGGCACATTCTATTGTTTTTAAAGAATGACTTCAACTTTTTGCAGAGACTAAGCAAATATAGAGCATTCTTATATGGAATGCTGTCTATTTTGTGTGATTGTTTCCTAGTGGTGTCAGTTGAATTGTTCCTTGTCTTCAGGGCAAGAATTTTTGGCAGTAGTTCATTTTTAATCTTTTCATTATGAAATAAAACAGTAGTGCACAAAACAAAAATATGCAGCACAATGAATTATTACAAAGTGTACACACCTATGTAACCACCACCCAAATCAACAAACAGAACATTGCCAGCACCCCCCAAAACACATGTGCCCTTCCTCCAGCTCCCCCTCTTCCCATCCAACAAAATCAACATCCTTATTTTTATGGAAATTAACTCCTTACTTCCTTTTTAGTTTTATCACATAAGCATGTATTAAACATGGTTTAGTTTTCAAACTCTTTTGTTTTTGAATTTTATGTGAGTAAAGTCATATGTGTTAAGTATTCTTTTGTATCTAGTTTCTTTTAATCAACATTGTGTTTGTGAGATTCATCTATGTGCTTGAATGGTCATAGTTTATTCATTTACATATTTGAATTATAAAAATAAAAAACAATTCATTTATCCTTTCTACTATTGATGGGCATTTGGGTTAGTTTTGCACATTTGCTGTTTATAAATACTACCACCATGAGTATTCTTATCTGTCTCTTGGAACACATGCACATGCATTTCAGTTGGGTCTAACTCAGGAATGTAACTGTATTCTTATGTCCAACTTTTGTAAATAATGAGTCTTTCAAAATAGTTGTATTAATTTGAACTCCCACTAGCACTGCATGAGAATAACTATTGCTACATATCCTTGGCAACACTTGGTATTGGCAGTCCTTTTAATCATTTGTGTAGATGTCCAATATTATAACATGTTTTTTATTTGCATTTTACCATTACTAGAAAGGTTGAACCATTTCATATGTTTATTTGATTCTTTTTATATGTCTGTGAAAATTCTGTTCATTTCTCGTTTCCTGCCCATTTTTGGATTACTGTATTTTTCTTACTGATCTATAGTTCTAATCAGATTCTGAATCCTTTGTTAATTATCCCACAGTGCGTTTTGCTTTTGGTTCTCTTAATGGTATCTATTCATGCACAGATGTTCTTAATTTTGATATCCAATGTATCAAATTTTTTTGGTTAATTCTTTTTTCATCCTCTTTAAGAAACTTCCTCTTATTTCAAATCATGACAAAATTATCTTCTATAAACTTTGTTATTGCTTTGCCTTTCACAATTATATCTACAGTTCACTAGGAATTGGTACTTGTTCATGATGTGAGCTAGAGATCAATTTTCTTTTTTTATTTATATGGCTATCCATGTCGTCCACCACCATTTATTGAAAAGAACATTGTTTTTCCACTGCTCTGTAGAGCTACCTTGTCATAAATCAAGTGTTCATGTATGTATGTTTCTGTTTCTGTGCTCTCTTTTGTGTTCTGTTGATGTATTTTCCTTTCCTTGGACCAATATCACATTGCATTAATTGCTATGTCTTTATAATAAATCATAAATCTTGTAGAGTACTTCTTCCACATTTTTCTTTTTCAAGGATGTTTTGGCTATTCTTGGGCCTTTGCACTTCTATAAATACTTAAAAATCAGCATCTAAGTTTCGTTTAAAACAAAAATAAAAAAACCTTCTGGGATTTGGAATGAGATTGCATTGAATTTAAAGATGAATTTGGGGGAAAAGTGCCGTCTTCACAGCATTGAATTACCGCATCCATGCACATCCATACAACAAAGTTTTAATTATTTTACTTTTTAAATAAAAAATATTTTTTATTTTCTGTTTATTCTTAATGTTTTATAGTAGAGATTTCACCCTTTGTTGGTTTCCTTAACCCTACCTATACAATAATCCCTACATTCAACTCTCTTCAATTATGCCCTTTGAGTGTGCCGTATTTTCCTGCTAAGAAAGGGTGCACAGCCAAATAGATGAAACACAAACACAGCCATAACCTCAGAATGTGTGAAGTTTTTGGAGATAAGGTCATTAAAGAGGAAATTAAGGTAAAATGAGTCATATAGATGGAGCCTAATCTGACTGGGGTCTTTATAACAAGAGAGAGACCAGGGGTGTGCACACAGAGGAAAAGACAGGTAAGGGCATGAAGATGGCCATCTACAAGGCAAGAGGCCTCAGAAGAAACCAAACCGCCAGCCTTGATTTTTGCCTTCTGGACTCCTGAACTGTGAGAAATAAATGTCTCTTGTCTAAGCCACCCTATCTGTGGTACTCTGTGATGACTAATACACCATCGCAGCAGCCAAATATGAAAAGTATGTGAAGAGAGTTACCAATTTTGACACAGTCAGAGGAAGGAGCTAGCACCTCTGGTTGGCAGAATCAAGAAAAATCCCTGTGCAGTTGTTTAAATTGAAGGTTGGAGAAAACAACTGTACCTACCTGATAGTATTATGAGTACTAAGTAAGAATATCCTTATATTCAGTAATTCAAGAACTGTTGAATAGCTTGTAATTTCTAAGAACACACAACTAAACTCATAGACCTAGATTTAAAACTGTCTCCTGACTTGTGGCCTGCTCTTTCCATGTTTTGGATTATCGTTCCGGCATTTTAACATCCTTAGCTCACTCAAGCTCCATCTGGTTCTTAAGGCCTTCCATCCTTGGCCTCATCTCTTGACTCTTAACTCTGCCTTTGTGATAGTCAGCCTCTAAGATGGCTTCAGTGATCTTCAAGTCCTGTCTGTCATCCCTGCCCGGGTAAGTCTCACAATGAAGCAGGGAGTGGACTGTACAACCCTTTAGAGTGCAGCAGAGATGACAGTGTGTAACCTCTAAGGCTAAGTCATAAAAGGTCACTGCACCTTTGATTCATCTCTTGGATCACCAGCTTTGGGGGAAGTCAGCCGCCACGTCATAAGGATACTCAAGGGCTTCTGCAAAGAAGCCCAAACGGAACAGAGGAACAGAGGCTCCCACCGGGAGGCAGCCCCAACTTGCCAGCTGAGTCATGAACCACCTTGGAGCAGATCCTTGAGCCCTAGCTGACGGCAGTCTCAGCTGATTTGACTGTAATTCCACGAATTCCATTAAAGACTATGGGTGGCAACTGTCCAGCCAAGATACTCCTGAATTTCTGACCATGAACCCATGAGAATAGATGATTTATTATTTTAAGTCATTACACTCTGGTCTGTTATGCAGCATTAGATAACTAATATTCATAACCTTCCCAATACACAGCTTTCTGCTTTTATCTTTTTATTCCCTTCCTCTCATAAAACAAATAACAAGCTAATAATAAATTGTTTATATTGTTTTCTTCTGGGATGCTCTCCTTTCCTTCTTGCAAATCCTCCAATGTTCAGCTCAATCTCCATCTCTATGAAGCATTTCTTGACTACAACACTTTGTCTTTTTTGTTTGTTTTTGGTAGTTCATTGTTGGTACCTCAAAAGTAATTATTTACTGTTCTGTACAGTATTTGTAACATAATCTGTACAATTATTAATTTGTAAAGACAAAGGTGATGCAGATTTCTTCTGTTTCCCACAGCACCTTGCATAATGCAACACTACATGCTACCTTAGTGAAATGACTACATTTTTAATAGGTCACCGTCGAGTAGAATCAAAATCCGAGACAACAGTTGTTTTATTCCCGAGCCTGAATTCCAAAATTACTTTGTCTAAGAATTGGAATAAGCAACTTTCAAACTCATTGTTTCTATGTGCTGAGGTTTTTTTTTTCTATAAACCATAGTTTTAGAGGTACATAGGGTAATATGTTTTACATATGAAAGGGAAATTTAAAGGAAAACTAAATGTGTAGGGTCGTAGCACGTGACAGACAAGGGGCAAGACTACAACTTGGTGTTACAAATGAAATTCTATTCTTAATAGGATCCTGGTCCCTACACAGTAAGAAGCTATAATAATCTTTGTGTTCTTCGCATGTTTTCCATCATTGGAGATACCAGTTTAATGGTTCCTAGAAGACAAAAAGTTAGGACCAGCAGAAGCGGAAACATGGTTCACTGTCAGCAAATGGCTTCAGAAATTCATCGACTTTTTAAAAAAGAAAAAATTTTTGGAGCATAGACTGCTAATACATTTCAAATTAAACTTCAAAATCATTGCTTGGTATGTGTATAAGAGGCACTCAGATTAATACGTATATCCATCAGGGTTCTCCAGAGATACAGAACCAATAAGATACGTATGTGTAAATATACATATTGTGTATGTGTGTGTGGAGAGAGAGAGAGACAAAGATTGAGCTTTATTTTAAAGAAGGCTCCAGGATTATGAGAACTGATAAGTCTGAAATTTGCAGGGCAGGCCGGCCGGCTGGAAACTCAGGCAGGATTAATTTGTTACAGTCTTGAGGCAGAATTCCTTCTTCTTTGGGAACCTCAGTTTTTGCTCTTAAGACCTTTAAATGATAGAAAGAGATCCAACCACATTGTGGATGATAATCTACTTTACTTAAGATTAATTGATTGGCCAGGCACAGTGGCTCCCACCTGTAATCCTAGCACTTTGGGAGGCTGAGGTGGGAGGATTGCTTGAGGCCAGGAGTTTGAGAACAGCCTGGGCAACATAGTGAGATCCCGTCTCTACAAAAAATAGAAAAATTAGCTGGGGGTGATGGTACATACCTGTAGTCCCAGCTACTCAGAAGGCTGAGGCTGGAGGATCATTTAAGCCCAGGAGTTTGAGGTTGCAGTGAGCCATTATTGTGCCACTGTGCTCTAGTCCAGGCAAAACAGTGAAACCCTGTCTCCCAAAAAAAACAAAAAAAAACCCCAAAACGACTGTAAATGTTAATCACATCTACAAATTCACAGCAAAACCTAGACTAGTATTTGACAAAACACATGGCTGCCATAGCCTAGCCAAGTTGGCAAATAAAATTAAATACCATATTTGATAAAGTGGGCTGTTTTGGGATTTGACTTTAAAATTTTTCTATACCACTCTATGTCCCACACAGAGTACTCTAAATGTTCCAAGCACCACATAAATCACAAAATCAGAGGAGACACATTAAGAATCAATTACTAACTATAATCATGAGTAATAGTAATAAATCCTTTTACGTGAAATATAGAAATGCATCTTAGAAACATTTTCTATATTTTTATTAAAAAAATAATTTTGTATAATATTAAATCAAGAATCTAAGCAGGGGCCAGGCGCGGTGGCTCACACCTGTAATCCTAGCACTCTGGGAGGCCGAGGTGGGTGGATTGTTTAAGCTCAGGAGTTCGAGACCAGCCTGAGCAAGAGGGAGACCTCGTCTCTACTAAAAAAAAAATAGAAATTAGCTGGACAACTAAAAATATATATAGAAAAATTAGCCGGGCATGGTGGCACATGCCTGTAGTCCCAGCTACGTGGGAGGCTGAGGCAGTAGGATTGCTTGAGCCCAGGAGTTTGAGGTTGCTGTGAGCTAGGATGATGCCACAGGCACTCTAGCCCAGGCAACAGAGTGAAACTCTGTCTCGAAAAAAAAAAAAGAATCTAAGGGGGAATGTTATGCAATCGTAATAGTTAATAAAATGCTTCCCATCACTGACCTGGCTTTTTAAATATGCAATAACAGTCACAGAATTGTCAAGTCATTTTTCCATAAAACTCTCTTAACAAAACTGCAATTCAAAAAGTGTTTCTGTATCAAAGGATGTAGTTTCTTTTCCCCAAAGAAATTACATGCAAATACCCATAAGCTTCACTATTTACAAGGTGACAAAGACAGATGAGAAGGAAATGACCTCAAAGAAGAGAGCCTCACCCTCCCCAAAAGTCCCAAATATGATTTAATGAGAGTCAGGACTGCAGAATGCTAGGCTGAGTGGACCAAAGGGCTGACTTACAGCAATTCTTGGGATTTTATAAAGTCCTGGAGATGTTTGGAACTCTCATAGAAATGAAAAAGCCCAGCCAGTTAATAAACAGAATCATTTCCCAAGTCATGTTTTAAGTATAAAACATAATTTCTGATGATAAAGGCTGCATGCAGGCCCTCATTTAGTTGGCGTTTTACTCAATAAAATGCTGGGAGCACTAGCTGGACGGAGGAGGAATGGGGCCTGTGCATGTGGCGACGGAATCCAAGCAGCTTTTCCTGTTTCGCTAGAGCAGATCATGACGGGTATTTGAGCATGATTTAGTGAGATCTTTGTTGTAGAAAATGAGTGACCCCATAGAAGCGGGAATGGGAAGTGCATTTAAGTGCAGTCACAGTCTCAGTATCTAAATCGTTTATATAAGGTCTTGAAATCAAACTGTTTGAAAAGTTTTATTTGGTAGCAGAAAATATCTACAACTGGAACTTTACAAAAGAAGTGCACGAGGGGAGAAATTCATACATAAGACTTTGCTGTTGAAATTTGGGATGATTATCGACAATCAATTTAGGTTACAAGAACTCACACAAAACTGTATCTTTTTATGTAAAGGAAGCAGAAGCTTGTTAATCCCTTGACTAAAAAGTTTATTGAAACTCCTAACAGAAATTATACTGAATCTAAGTCTAAAGAAAAAATTAAATTATTTCAAACTGTAGTAATATATAAACATATTTAGACAGATGAAAAACAATCCTCTCAATAACCTGACAAATTATTTTCATCAAATCAAGCCCATGACGTCTATAATATTCATTTATACCATGGCTTTTTATCTCATAGTTCAGTTTTAAAAATTATGTAAAAATCTGCATATAACAATAGATGTTGACAGTAACTGTTATCATAGGATGTATGTCTCTTTCTTGCTCTGTGTATCCACTTGATTTGGTCATGTGTCCAATCGCTGTCATAGACCTGGTGGCTTACCTGACAGTGGAGGGCAAGATCTACCAGAATAACCCCAAAATAGGACCAGGAAGGATCAGCCTACCTCATTGTTTCTAAAGCATCAAAGGCTTTGTAGTCATTCGAAATAGTAATACCAACACTTTCAATGGGCCAAAAAAGAGGCACTACGAGTGTCTGGGAACACCCAAGAATTGTGATCAGTGTCTACAGCATAGAGTACAAGCATAAAGTAGTTAATATTTTAACAAAATATAAAAAATACTGTTTTCTCTAAAAGTAAAGCAGACAATTTCCCACTAGTAGAAAAAAACAAACAAACAATGGTGTTCAGTTTCCAGTTTAAATGCATTTATGAATAGGAAGATGTGATCCCCATTAATTAAACATAAAACAGTCCAGAAGGAATTATGACCTTAATGTACAGGTATAGCAGTATTTCTATATCAAATTAAGTTTAGTCTATGATTAAATACAATGTTCTCTCTCTCCATATACATACCCACACACACACACTTATAGTACCTTTATGGAAGTCTCTAAAATGGTCACAGTAGCTTATATAGTATTGATAAAGGTAAAAATGTATAAGCTAGAGTATAGGTAAAAAACACCTTTTACAGCTTACTAAGTGATACCTTGTATGGGTTAAATAGCTTAAATTCTTCAAGTTTGAATTTTGATTTTTGAAAGCACTGTGCTTTGGCATTCAAACCTCCATGAAATCTTAGTTTTTCAAAATAAAGAATATAGGTAGAGAATATCGAATATGTGGGAGAAAAAACTTCTGATTTGTAATATCAAAATTGTCCCATGTTTAACCAGTAGTTTTTAACCCATTCCTGATGAAATCCACCTTCCTGGAGGTGAGTTAGAAGGCTTTGATTCAAAATTTATAAGTGCTTATTTTAAAACTTAATAAAAATGCACATTCTATGTGTTACATACACTATTTTACCACACTGTAGACTGCTTATGTGTTAACTTCCAGGATAATTTATTTTTGTATAGACCTTGGAATACAACTTCAGCTATCTCTAATTAAAGAATCTCCTGAGATAAGTGTTTAAAACCTGTTATTATTTGCACTTATATTTGTATGAATCAAAATTTTCTTGATAGTATGCAAATAAAACAAGGCATAGAAATAAATTGGCTGCTGGTTTCATCAACTATCTATAACTCCACATTTGTATTATTCAGAAATAATTCAGAAATCATATTATGCTTAGTAATGGCCCAAAGTAAGTAACGTGAATGTAAACTAAAAATACATTTATACTAATAAAATGAAATTTTCAGACTTTATGTATAGTTGTTACACATAAAATTTTATTTAAAAAAAGATTCTAATGCTAAAAAAAGTTTGGAAAATACCACTGTATAAGAAACTATCTTTCAACTTAAGTCATTAATACAATGTTTAATGTGATTCAGTTTTCCAAAGCAAACTGCCTTTCTAATACATTTCCCATTCTTGAATTACTCAGAATAATGGGAATATTTCTAAAAGTTAGAGTGCTGATCTTCAAAAATGCCAAGTAACTTATAAAAATTTAAGAAGCAATTAAACTAAAAACATTCATAATTGCTTGAGACGCCTCCGATGGGCAGCTTTAAAGAAAGATGTTTATTTTTGAATTAATTATACATTATTGTGTTTTATTTATTTATTTTTTTTTTTGAGACAGAGTCTCACTGTGTTGCCCAGGCTAGAGTGAGTGCCGTGGCATCAGCCTAGCTCACAGCAACCTCAAACTCCTGGGCTCAAGCGATCCTCCTGCCTCAGCCTCCCGAGTAGCTGGGACTACAGGCATGCGCCACCATGCCCGGCTAATTTTTTCTATATATTTTTAGTTGTCCGATTAATTTCTTTCTATTTTTAGTAGAGACGGGGTCTCGCTCTTGCTCAGGCTGGTTTCGAACTCCTGAGCTCAAACTATCCACCCGCCTCGGCCTCCCAGAGAGCTAGGATTACAGGCGTGAGCCACCGCGCCCGGCCCATTATTGTGTTTTAAATCTCAAAATATATTCATCCTCCAGGTAACACAATTTAGTATCTTTATATATTAACTGTGCTGTGTGTTTTGATAGTTGCCTTTATTAAAAAAATTTGTTTTGTAAAATTTGGATTCAGTCAAAAGGCTGCACTCAAGGATCCAGAAGGCCACATGTGGCCCCCAGGCCACAGGTTCCCCACTCCTGGTTTAGGCACATTTCAATGATTTTAGATTTTATTTTGTGATTTCATTATAAAACAGCTTGCACACCAAACTCAAACAATCTTTTTTTTATTTAAAAATTCACCTCAAAATTCACTTCTGGGTTTTAGTTTTTGTTTAAAAAGAAACAGACATTTAAAAGCATCACATGTTACTAGTCTACTACAATTCATCTTGTTATGAATACTTTTAGTTTGTGAACTGGGGAAATAAACCTATTACATTGATTAGGCACAGTACTGTGGCCAACAGGCCAGAAATCAGGACACATCTGTGTACTCAGGCAACAGTCAGAGGTCTGAATGGAGGGAGTTATGCCTTAGCTGTGGGCACTCCTATCTCTGCCCCCTCCTAAATCTGTTAGTAAGTCTCAAATCAGTATGTAAGAGACTATATGTAACTTGGTTAAAAAACAAGCAAACAACTATACTGCTTTCTAAGTTATTTTGCAAAGCCAAGACAGATGAATATAACTGTAGCCTCACTATCATTTGTGGTCTTGCTACACATGTCACAGGACCATGTTACAGGTGAGACAGAATTATACCGTCCCTCTTGTGGTTTCAGAAATTTGGTGGGAAGGGGTCTATGACTATAAGATTTCACATTACAGCAAGGCTCCAATATTTCTTGAATTGGGGCAGTGAATATAAATCACAGTACAAAATCTTTAATTCTTTTATAGGAAAAGCAACAGGTGCTACATATGAGAATCACTTACATAACATCTATTTTTTAAAAAAATGCAGATATAAAATATTAATTGCATAGGGATTTAAATATAAGGCCAAGAAGAATATTAAGTAAAAAAAAAAAAAAAAATCATAGAAAGGGCACTATGGTGTCAAAAGATAGGATTTCATTCTCAGAGTAATAAATCTGAATTACTGTCTAATTAAAAATCACAGTATGTTGCTATAACTAACAGTGAATGTCAATTGTTTCATTAATTCCAAACTGGAAACCAATATTAGGACTAACAAGAACACAACCAAAGCTCGTTGTCTAACCTGATCAGTGTATTAGCACATCAGTGCCTGGTACGTACCTGATTATTTATCTACCTTTTGCAAATAGAGTTTAATACATGTTAACAAGTACAAGAGCACATCATTGCTAAAGGCCATCAATGATTTGCAGGCTTACTTGATAGTGTAATTATCCAGTCTTTCAAAGGCGCAAGATCCTACCCAGCAGAATCTTCACTCAATGAACCAAAAATGCTGTAATTAACAAAATATAACAAAGTCCCACCATTAAAAATTAAATGCACATGAACCAGAGAACGAGGTCCTGACACTGGTACATACATTATCCTCAGCATTTTGGAAGGCAATGAATGATGAGTCCAACAATACTCTGTAGTTTAAGCTAATGGTTATCACCTGAAGCTTCCAGTGGAAAGCTAACTTGTGAATCTACCTCTCATTTTAATGTTGTTAGACTGTAGTTTATACAGCAATTTCCAAATCTAAAAGTAGCTTAGTTAACTTAGTACTGTTATATAAGGTAGTGTGAGGAAAAACAAGAACTCCCAAAGGAATTATGTTAATGTACACTGGGAATACCCAAAACAATGTTTTAAATGAAAAAGTGCATAAATACAGTAATACTACAAGTGTGTTAACTATAGAACAAATGTTTCTCTGGGAGCTAAACAATACTATTTTCCCACATTATTTACATGTTATGAATTGTTCAGATACCACAAAGCACCATATTTAAGTCTAAATTGCTTGATTATGCCTGAAAGGTCCTTTGACTTCAACTCTACTCATTTGAGGATCTACCTAGAGTAGAAGCATCAAGTCATCTTCAGACAGGATTTATCTTTACAATTCAGTTCTCTTTTGTTCCTAAGTGGCAAAGCAGTATTTTCATTTCACACCCTTGGTTGGTGTTTCTGATTCTGTGGACTGCCTCCCATCCGTCCAGGCTTCCCGGGTGCTCTTTAGAGCCAGGGTCTTCTGTTGGTCAACGACAACATAATCCACTCTCTCATCTGCTACACTGCTGCCTGAGCCACTGCTCTTTTGCTAGAACACAAAGAAAAAAACATGAAGTCCCCCATACAATGGAGTGTTTCTAAGTGAAATTCAGTCTTAAAACACGGACACATATGCGCTGTGAATGCTCTTGAAATTCTATTAGGTCAAAAAAAAAAATAACATTAACTACCTCAATTTAACAGTGTTGTTTCTCTCCTAACTATACATTATTTTTTCCCTTAAATTTAAAA
>NW_012143301.1:2646567-2656585 GCF_000956105.1 Propithecus coquereli | reverse complement strand
ACCCAGTATTTTCCCAAAACAGTTTAGAGAAGCTCTAAGACTCCAGGAGTTATTATAAGTATTCTGTGAATTAAATAAGAAAACAAAAATTGTAGCACTAGCTTTTTCTAAAGTTGTTTTAAAAAATGTAAAATCATTTAACATATTTTGTTATTATGTAAGAACATGTATGTTGTTAATAATGTTGTGCCATCATTTGAATTTCAGGTGACATATTAAGGGTTCACTTGATGAATGCATGACTTTTGATCTTCACACAAATGGACGGACAGCACCAACAATTCACTGTTTCATTATCCATTGCCTACCTCATGATCACTATTCTAGGAAATGTATTGTGTTTCAAAATTTCACTTCACATAAGTTAATCTTCATTGTATATGTAAACAAGATTTGATCTGATCCTGTCTCAACTTTTCTATTTTTTTTACTGATGTCATCAATACAAGAACACATTACGTCATGTGAACTTCTCTGGTGTTCCATCAATGCATTAATCTGCGGTCGCCAACTCCCAGGCCCTAATCCGTGGAAAAATTGTCTTCCATGAAACCGGTCCTTGGTACCAAAAAGATTGGGGACTGCTGCATTAAGTTCCAAAATTAAAGAAGTTTGGTAAATATGGCCATAACTATCACATTCTTTTCTAAGGGATAGTTGTATGGACTATGATGAGCCCTTGTGTTTGAGGAGATGCAAATGGCACAGTTGACTTTTCTGTTATGCCTGTGGATAGATATTTCCACGTGAGCCACTTTTGCTTACTGCTAACACGTAGGATCTAAGTACTTCAGAACTTCACCAGATAGTGGTTATTTAGACACCCCTTCTGGCAGGTAAAAGTACCTTTCTGGCTTAATGTCCTAAGGTCTAAAAAAATAATTTTGTATTTTGAGTTCCTTTGACTTCTGGCTGTAATGTTCTTCTTTCTAATCTTTTCCCTTCACCTAAACATTTACCCATGACAAATTACGCTTTGAAACTCTCCTATTATGTAATCTTTCCAAGATTTTTATGGCTATTTACTATTCTGGGAAAAGGGGCAAGACTCTTCAGTATTTTAGAAAATACTCTAATTACTTCTGTAATAAGAAAAAAGTTCATTCAACTACTTAAAGGTGAAAATTGGTGACAGTATCTATTCTGATGTAGTATTTAGGATTTACTTAGATTCTTACTAGAGTCTATTTACTATAATAAGGAAAACAAATTCAGTTAATAATAATCACTCATCAAGCTGAAAATCAGTAAATACGAAAGTGAAAGCCAATGAATAAAAATTGTCCTACCTTGAAAAACCAGTGAAGACGTTATTAATGTAGTTCATTGTATTCTAATTCAATGCTGACATAAATGTTTTAAATTATATTATTTATTTTTGAGTACTTTATAAATTTGAACTGTGTGTGTGTGTGTGTTTTATTTTTAGAGACTCCATCTTGCTATGTTGCCCAGGCTTCGAACTCCTGGGCTCAAGGGATCCTTCTGCCTCAGCCTCCCATGTGGCTGGGACTACAAGTGTGTGCCACTGTGCCCAGTTAAATTTGATAATATTTTAAAGTTAACTAGTTTAAGCACCAAACCAAACTCTTCACATCACCTAGTTATGTTCCCTGACATCATACAGTTGTGAGGAACGTAGGTTTTTCCTGTAGTCCATTAAGGATGAAAACATAAATTCATTGACAGAATCGGGCTTTATATTTTGTGTCTCTAAACAGGATTGCTTTAAAGAAAATAATAAGGCTACTAAAATGTTACTCATTCCAAATTTTGACAATAGATATTTGCTTATCCTGGCAGACACTGCCTGGTTGTCCCCCAAGACCTACTCTCCCCTCTCCCCTATATGAATGGGATTTTTAGGTGTGCCGACTGTTCCTCAGGAACTGCTGTACACAACCATTAACCAGGTTTTCCTGGTTAAAAGGGGCTCTGTTTTCCAGCTCCTTTTGTGCCTAAGTATGGCCACACAGGCTAAGTTCTGGTTAATGGTTGCATACAGCAGTTTCCAGGAACCTTCTTTATGAGGCAGTTGGGCCACACCCTTTGCTGCTTCTCCCTTTCCTCCACCCTGGAGCTTGGAATGTGACTCTGTTGGCTGGAGCACCATCTTCTCCTATGAGCATGTGAGCCGTACCCAGGGAACAGCAGATTGGAAAGCTGGAAGAAGCCTGAATCCCTGAAGACTCTGTACAACAGAGCTGCCCCACCAGCCCTGGACTGACTATCTCTGGACTTTTATATGACAAAAGAAATAAAATTCTCTCTTAAGTCACTGTTACTTATTTTCTGTTACTCAGAGGTGAACGTAGTCATAACTGACACACTTATCTACTACAAATAACAATGCAAGCATTAAATCTGACTTAAGGAAAGGTAAAAGCAAAATATTAAAAAAAATTAAAATTGGTTTTCACCTGATTATTGTACATTAAAATAAAAAATTAAAAATCAGTTTGTATTCTTAAATATCTGAAGTATTTTCTGGCAACTACCTGATTTCTGGGGAACAAAATGCCTGCTACTATTAGAAAATTCTCATGCCCTGTAGCGATATAACCAATCTGAAACAAGTTATAACAGGTCTTCTTTAATTTTAAAGCCTATCTAAGGGTGTATTATTATCAAAGGCATTCCACGTAAGACCATTTCACCACAAGAGTGCCATGAAACAGACCCAGAGAACTGCATTATAAAATACTTTCGGTATATTTTCTTGAAAAGTGTCAAAAATTCAAGTACATGTTACATGAAATATAACTGAAAACTTTCATTTTTTTTATTTTTTAAAAATTAGAGATAGAGTCTTGTTATGTTGCCCAGGCTGGCCTCGAGCTCCTGGGCTCAAGCGATCATTCTCTTGCTTCAGCCTCCCAAGCAGTTGGTACTACAGGCTTGTACCACTGCACCTGGCAACTTTTATGTTTTTTAACTCATGTACAGTACATTTTGACCTTTTACTGGCCTTAGACTTTACGATATTATTTTTTAAAAGCATTTTAAAAAGTTGTCTTTTATTGTTTTTCCTTAAGTATATAAAGAAAGATATGAGGGTAAAACCTCTAGCCTGGAAGAAAAGTTCTAGCTTGAATGATTTAAAAGGGCTTCTCAGAAAGGGAGAAGTTAAGATGAAAACTTTACATACTGAGTCTTCACTGGACAGGTTTGGGTTCATGGGAACGTAATTCTCTTCGCTGTCATGTGAGTCACTGCTTGAGGTTGTGCTATGCACTGAATCCGGTCGGGGAGACAGGGGAAACCTGGAGGAGCTAATAACAAAAATTATCATCACAAACATAAATCTTGACAAAAACTTCTAAAATTACTCCCACCATGAGACAGTTTACATTCTTTCAGAAATATTCCCCTATGTTTACAATAATTTATTGTACACATTTATTATAACATAATTTGCTGCACACATATGACTAATAATTATAGCTATACTATAAAAGTATGTTTTGGACATCAAATTATCTTGTGTAAAACAAAATGTTACCAGTGACTTAGGCATCAACAGAAAGTCACAGACATAAAAGATTTAAGAATTCCTATTTAAAAAAAATAGCTCTATATATACATGAAACACACATGTTCAACACAGGTTTTTAACTTCATAGACTCTTCTCACTTCCCCATTTCATTTAAATAAATCTCAATTAAATAATCTCCTTAAAAAATTATCATTTTTCCAGATTAGTCATTCTCAGAAATTTTTGGTTTTGTGAACTCTTCTCACTTAAAAATCACTGCAAACCCCAAGGAATTTCTGTATATATGAGTTATATTTATTGATATTTACCGTACTAGAAATGAAAATAGAAATCTATCTATCTATCTATTTATTTTAAAGGCTAGTCAAGTGCAGTAGTGAGAAGGGAGGAAAGTAGTAGATCAAGGAGTTCAATCTGTAACTGACTGTGAACAATCAAGTAAGATAACTCACTACCTTCAGACCAGGCCAGAAATCTTTTTAAAACACAAGAGTAAACAAATACATGTTCTATTAGCTGTCACAACAATATCATCACATACAGCCTTTGTAAGACTCCACTATGCACTCATAAGAGGAAAATGAAAAAGGCAAATAATATCTTAGTATCTTAATAGTTTTGACTTTATAGAACCCAAAAAAGGGAGTATCCCCAGACTATACAATGATAACCACTGTTCTAAATATTTTCTATGATAATAAACTATTCTAATTCTAGGTAGCCACCTTATTCAAACAAACTATTAATACATATTTTAAACAAAGGACTTACTCTCGAGCAAAACTCCTAGTGATGGGAGACCTAACTGGTGCTTGTAATTCTTCCCATTCTGGTAAAGGTTTTATTTCTAAGGGTGCTGGCTTGGCTGAAAAGAACGAGAAGAAGAGATTTTAGGGTACAGAACTTTGGAAAACAAACAAGATTCTCTCTATATTATCTCTATTTGTATTTGATACAAATTTAAGACCAGCTAGTTTCTAAGGTTCATGGATGTTACGTGATTTGCTCAAGGTTACACACAGCTAAATAATTAGTGGCAAAAGCTAAATCAGATAATGTCTCATGATTGTTACCTCAAAGTCTAAAGCTCTATTTATTACATGTTGCATCTTAAAGTAAATATTTTATGTCTATAAACTAAATGAGAACAAGAAAGAGTAATAACCGAATTCCTTTATAGTTGCCTGACATACTTTTCATTATTTCATTAATCAATTCTTTTACTAATTTTATCTTCAATATGGAAATTTAGTCATCTATATAAAAAATGTTCCCATTCTTCAATATTGAAGCATATAACCAAACATTTAAATGATGTGTAGGAAAAATGAAAAACTTGCTAAAACCAAAAATTGAAAAAAGAATTAATGATAAAATATTTTAAAATAATGCATGCCCAGTCTGGAAACAAAACAAAATACTAATTACATTTTTAGATCCAAGCTCTGGTCTGAGAAAAGGCCATAATTACTTTAAACAATTACCTTAAATTTTTAGCTTAATTTAACCAAAGAATCCTTTGCCAAATTATGTAAAATTAAGTAAATGCTAATATTTTCATTAGTTTTATTTATAAGTGGTCTTTACTTATTTACCTTATTATTGCAGTAGAAAATTATTATAGTATGTACCAGAGATTGTAGCCCTTTTCTTAAAGTTGAGACTGAGACATTTTTCAGAAATTTATGGATTGAGTAAAAGAACTAAAACAATACTATTTGTTAATATTAATTATATTTTAGGAGACTACTTAAACATGTTACATAAATATTTTAGTTATGTTTCATCCTGCCACTCTAAACAAAAATTTTCATTTTTCTGGGTTTCCTTATAATCTTTGTCTATATATGTGTAATTTTAATCAACTATGTTATAATTACCATAAAAATACAAAACAGATGCTCATTTTAAAGGGCCATACAGATTGAGGATCATAACTAAGTATTTTTATCAACTCAAATATAATGAAGACTAAATCAATTTATTAAATTTGAGTTAAAACAATTTTGCTTGCCTATATACTTAAAATAGACATGTACAAAATATTGTGCTGACTGAAAGTATTTCTTTAACTCTTAACATTTTAGTTTTTTGATACCCAAAGTCTAATAGCAGTTTAGGTTAGGTGTCAATTTCTAAGTAATGGCACAATTAATCCTAGGAAATGATTCTTTATTCTGTCTCAGAACAGAAGACATATATTACATATGAAGACAGGAGACAACTGGAACTCCCAAACGGTTCATAAGTTTAAAGAAAACAATATATTGTTGTCTAAAAAGCTAAACGAATAATGCAAAAGGACAAGACTGAATATCACATACTATCAAATATCTAACATGCTGCTGTTAATGGCATAACAAGTAGACTCATGTATTATGGGAAGCATTCACTTTAGAAAGAACGTGCTGGGAAGTTTTATTTACAACAGTAGCAGTATTTAAGGCTCTTCTTTTTTGCTTTTTAAGAAAAAACGTTATGAAATAAATAAATTCCCAATGCCCCATACAGCATGCGGTGCTAAAGTACATACCCTTTCTTCTTGTAGCAAAGTCACCTATGGTTTGTGAATCAGTTCGCTCTAAACCATGGGGTTTGGGTCTTAAAATTTTAGGACTTTGACCTAATTGGTAAAAAGAAGACGCTCTTAATATAATGTTATTTTTAAACTGGAAAATGGATTCTGTAAAAAAGCAACAGAGCCCCGTGCAGAAATGTTACATCTCAAAAGCATAAACAAAAGTTTGTTTGTGGAGAATATTTCAATCTTGCTACATACATGCATGCTCAGTACAATGGAAAGGAGAAGTTACATGCAACAATGTAATAAGCAAAGGGTTATAAACAATGATAGGGTTTTAGTGGGATAACCAGCCTGGGTTAGTTGTATCTTTATTTAGGGAAATGGAGGAAAAATAAGTACCATGTTAGTTTTTCTTCTAACATGTCTTAGAAAACTAGACCAATTAAAAAATTATAAAATCCCTCAGTCAGATGTCAAGAAAGCACAAAGGCCTGTTTCCATATAATATTACTCTTCTAATTTGGTAGAGATGCTTTTAAAACCTTAATCTGACTATTCCCACCTCTCCAACCAAAATTGTTCTAGAGGAGCAGATGGCTGCTATAATATTTGCTAATCCAAGACCAAAACCAAGACCAACATTTATTACTTTCCCTTAGACACTCAGTGGCTTCCCAATGATTTCATTTTACAAGAATCAGATGTTTGGATTCTGGTACTAGTGATTGTTTAGCTTTAAACACTTGAAAGTATAAATTCAGTTGCCATCACTTTCCTTTCAGTCTCTGCCACATACAAGTACTGCTGAAAAAACCCTACGAAGAGTATGAGGCTAACATCTAGCCGTCGGTTTCATGCTTTTTCCCATTTAGAAGTCAGGATGCCACAGTAGCAATATCATTGGAATCAGTAATTTAAGCTACTCTATTCTTAATGTCACCAAATGTTGTTTCTCGGAATTTACAAAGTTGACATCTATTAGATGGCAAAATTAGAATTTGCTGGTTAAACACTGATATCTAGCACCTTATCTACTGAAATCTAAGTTTCTTACAATGTGATTCTCTGGGTTATGAAAAATGAAAATTCTCTCACTAATCGATTTTCTAAGTTAGACAATGAATACATCAAGTTTATTCAGAAATGAGGCAGGCTGAGTTTAAAATGTTAGTATTAAAATTTGGAGCAATGGCTGGGCGCGGTGGCTCATGCCTGTAATCCTAGCACTCTGGGAGGCCGAGGTGGGAGAATTGCTTGAGCTCAGGAGTTCAAGACCAGTGTAAGCAAGAGCGAGACCCCATCTCTACCAAAAATTGTAAGAAATTATCTGGACAACTAAAAATTTATATAGAAAAAATTAGCCGGGCATGGTGGCACATGCCTGTAGTCCCAGCTACTCGGGAGGCTAAGGCAGGAGGATCGCTTGAGCCCAGGAGTTTGAGGTTGCTGTGAGCTAGGCTGACGCCACGGCACTCTAGCCCAGGCAACAGAGTGAGACTCTGTCTCAAAAAAAAAAAAAAAAAAAGAATTAAATTTGCCACAAGCCCAGCTGCTGAAACGTCCTGCTATCACCCTAAGACCAGTTTTATCTACAACCACCATTCACGGATCAGAGCTTGCCAGCTCCTCAAAGCTTCTCCAGTGCCAATGAGCTTTCTATCAAAACAATACGTGACATTTTTCTTTCTAATAAAACCCCCAACCTTCTCCTTGTTCTTCAGACTCAACAAAGACCACCTAATCTGTGTGTATGCCAAACTGCAATTCTTGCTTCCCAGATAAAACGTTAAATTGAGATTCGTGTCTATGTTTTTATTTTGACTTTGACAAGTGCAATGTATTAATAGTGCCCAGCTACTTTCAAGTTCTATTCAATGAATTATATTCCAAGACAGAAAATGATTTTACAGATAAGTACACAGAATTCATATCGGTAGTTTGGAGAAGTCACAGGGAACACGTAAGTGCCACAAGAATAAGCTACAGAAGCTTTTTATATCACATTCTTTTCCTGAATTGCTATCTGCTCTGGCTAGAGCATTTCCTTACCTATTTCTCACGTACGACTTTAAAATTTCAGCCCTTTCTCTATTTCTTCACCATCAATATCCATCAGTGTTTTATCAGTGTCTTTAATTTCTACACAAAACTCAAGTTATAATAAATTTCCTTTTAAGACTACCTTGAGAAATACCACTACACTTAATCATTAATAATGAACATTTATGGAGGACTTCTTCTGTGCTAGACACTATAAAAACTCATTTAATCCTCCCAACAACCTTGTAAGGAAGGTACAACTAAAACAGATTTTAATAATTTTACAACTGAATAGGTTAGGGCTTATAGAGGTTAAGTAACTTGCCCAGAGTCACATAGACGATGATTGGCAGAGCCAGAAGTTAAATCCTTTGAATCCAGAGACAGGGTTCATGCTCTTATTCCTGTATCCTTATTTCAATCTGGAATCCTTACTATAATTAATCTCAGAAGAGCATTTGTATTGTTTTGCTTTTGTGTACAGTAAATCTTCCCAACTAAATTTTAACATTAAACAAACATTAAATAGATACATAAAATCATTACATTTCTCTGAAAGCTTTACATCAATGACCAGTAATTTCTCGTTGGTCACAATGAAAACAAGTATAAGTGATTGTAATGATGTATACAATGTGATGTAAATAATTTTCAAAGAAGTCACATGATCCAAGGAGACTTTGTATGAGCCAAAAGCAGATGCACGGAATCAGTAAGCCTTTCATTCAAATTATTCCTCATCTCTACTATCTTTTTTCCAGGGTGAGTACTAAAAAGGTACTCTTTTTCTAGGGTATTCTTTTGTTTTCTTAATAGAAAAATATGGTATAATTACATTAAGTGAGATTTTAAAAGTGCATCAATAAAATTTACACATATTTTCTATTCTGTGCAAAGCTTAGGTTGATTTTAGGGCAAAAGCCACAACAGAGAAAAGTTGCACTGAGTCACTTTATTTCTCTATGTCCTTCCAAACTCAACTCAACATTTACATTGCAGACAGAAATGAAAGTCATACTCAAACAATAGCCCAATATTACTTATGAGGAGAGAAGGGAGAAAAATAAGTCCAAGGTGTAAGTAGGCCTGTCTTAGCTTTTTCTTCTCCTTTACTGCCTGTAGGCAAACAGGCAAATTTTTTTCTGGTTATTGAAGAAAAGTGTGAAAATAGGCAATAAGAAATAGGAATACTAAAGCAAAGGTAAAAATGAACTTCAGTAACATGTAATACACTGATCCTCAAATTCTGAGAGTAAACAGTGTAATTCATTTCAGTCTCAATCTTTAAACCCAAGGCAGTTACAACTTGGCTTTTTACCAAACTAGGTTTGAACAAAGAATGCAAAATAATTTAGCAAAGAACGCGGACTACTGGTGAAATTCCCACTTGTGCTTTAACTCTTAGGCAGGTTGTCAATCTCTGGATTATGTGATCTGCTCCCTAATTTGGAGTATAACCTGGTAAATCTTAATCTCTGGTCTAGATCTTTCCCCCAAGATCCTAATCTAGATACCTCATATCTATAAAACACCCCATGTGGATGTTCCTCAGACATTCAAATTATAATACTTTGCTGTGATTACAAAGAAATCTCCTCCAGGGAAGAAAAGGTATCTTGAATCTTAGTATCCTCATTACCTAACACGATAGCTAAATATACCAGGCATTCCAATAGATGATCTTAAATGAATGCAGTAAACCAAAAATATCTAAAAGAGCAGACTGGTGCAAATTAATACAAGTTTAATTGTTTGAAATAGTAAATAAAACTTTTAAGGAAAAAACCTCCACATTCCTTAAAAATATAACTTTAGATGAGTATTCTTTACCAATTTATTCAACATTTAAAAAGACAAAAAAGGGGGCTTGTATTTTATTTTTGAAATGATCAAAAAAAAAAGTTAAATTATATGACTTACAGTATTAACTAAAGTTAGATTTGGTTTTACCAAATTT
>NW_012143301.1:2586722-2646517 GCF_000956105.1 Propithecus coquereli | reverse complement strand
ATTAATGATAAAATATTTTAAAATAATGCATGCCCAGTCTGGAAACAAAACAAAATACTAATTACATTTTTAGATCCAAGCTCTGGTCTGAGAAAAGGCCATAATTACTTTAAACAATTACCTTAAATTTTTAGCTTAATTTAACCAAAGAATCCTTTGCCAAATTATGTAAAATTAAGTAAATGCTAATATTTTCATTAGTTTTATTTATAAGTGGTCTTTACTTATTTACCTTATTATTGCAGTAGAAAATTATTATAGTATGTACCAGAGATTGTAGCCCTTTTCTTAAAGTTGAGACTGAGACATTTTTCAGAAATTTATGGATTGAGTAAAAGAACTAAAACAATACTATTTGTTAATATTAATTATATTTTAGGAGACTACTTAAACATGTTACATAAATATTTTAGTTATGTTTCATCCTGCCACTCTAAACAAAAATTTTCATTTTTCTGGGTTTCCTTATAATCTTTGTCTATATATGTGTAATTTTAATCAACTATGTTATAATTACCATAAAAATACAAAACAGATGCTCATTTTAAAGGGCCATACAGATTGAGGATCATAACTAAGTATTTTTATCAACTCAAATATAATGAAGACTAAATCAATTTATTAAATTTGAGTTAAAACAATTTTGCTTGCCTATATACTTAAAATAGACATGTACAAAATATTGTGCTGACTGAAAGTATTTCTTTAACTCTTAACATTTTAGTTTTTTGATACCCAAAGTCTAATAGCAGTTTAGGTTAGGTGTCAATTTCTAAGTAATGGCACAATTAATCCTAGGAAATGATTCTTTATTCTGTCTCAGAACAGAAGACATATATTACATATGAAGACAGGAGACAACTGGAACTCCCAAACGGTTCATAAGTTTAAAGAAAACAATATATTGTTGTCTAAAAAGCTAAACGAATAATGCAAAAGGACAAGACTGAATATCACATACTATCAAATATCTAACATGCTGCTGTTAATGGCATAACAAGTAGACTCATGTATTATGGGAAGCATTCACTTTAGAAAGAACGTGCTGGGAAGTTTTATTTACAACAGTAGCAGTATTTAAGGCTCTTCTTTTTTGCTTTTTAAGAAAAAACGTTATGAAATAAATAAATTCCCAATGCCCCATACAGCATGCGGTGCTAAAGTACATACCCTTTCTTCTTGTAGCAAAGTCACCTATGGTTTGTGAATCAGTTCGCTCTAAACCATGGGGTTTGGGTCTTAAAATTTTAGGACTTTGACCTAATTGGTAAAAAGAAGACGCTCTTAATATAATGTTATTTTTAAACTGGAAAATGGATTCTGTAAAAAAGCAACAGAGCCCCGTGCAGAAATGTTACATCTCAAAAGCATAAACAAAAGTTTGTTTGTGGAGAATATTTCAATCTTGCTACATACATGCATGCTCAGTACAATGGAAAGGAGAAGTTACATGCAACAATGTAATAAGCAAAGGGTTATAAACAATGATAGGGTTTTAGTGGGATAACCAGCCTGGGTTAGTTGTATCTTTATTTAGGGAAATGGAGGAAAAATAAGTACCATGTTAGTTTTTCTTCTAACATGTCTTAGAAAACTAGACCAATTAAAAAATTATAAAATCCCTCAGTCAGATGTCAAGAAAGCACAAAGGCCTGTTTCCATATAATATTACTCTTCTAATTTGGTAGAGATGCTTTTAAAACCTTAATCTGACTATTCCCACCTCTCCAACCAAAATTGTTCTAGAGGAGCAGATGGCTGCTATAATATTTGCTAATCCAAGACCAAAACCAAGACCAACATTTATTACTTTCCCTTAGACACTCAGTGGCTTCCCAATGATTTCATTTTACAAGAATCAGATGTTTGGATTCTGGTACTAGTGATTGTTTAGCTTTAAACACTTGAAAGTATAAATTCAGTTGCCATCACTTTCCTTTCAGTCTCTGCCACATACAAGTACTGCTGAAAAAACCCTACGAAGAGTATGAGGCTAACATCTAGCCGTCGGTTTCATGCTTTTTCCCATTTAGAAGTCAGGATGCCACAGTAGCAATATCATTGGAATCAGTAATTTAAGCTACTCTATTCTTAATGTCACCAAATGTTGTTTCTCGGAATTTACAAAGTTGACATCTATTAGATGGCAAAATTAGAATTTGCTGGTTAAACACTGATATCTAGCACCTTATCTACTGAAATCTAAGTTTCTTACAATGTGATTCTCTGGGTTATGAAAAATGAAAATTCTCTCACTAATCGATTTTCTAAGTTAGACAATGAATACATCAAGTTTATTCAGAAATGAGGCAGGCTGAGTTTAAAATGTTAGTATTAAAATTTGGAGCAATGGCTGGGCGCGGTGGCTCATGCCTGTAATCCTAGCACTCTGGGAGGCCGAGGTGGGAGAATTGCTTGAGCTCAGGAGTTCAAGACCAGTGTAAGCAAGAGCGAGACCCCATCTCTACCAAAAATTGTAAGAAATTATCTGGACAACTAAAAATTTATATAGAAAAAATTAGCCGGGCATGGTGGCACATGCCTGTAGTCCCAGCTACTCGGGAGGCTAAGGCAGGAGGATCGCTTGAGCCCAGGAGTTTGAGGTTGCTGTGAGCTAGGCTGACGCCACGGCACTCTAGCCCAGGCAACAGAGTGAGACTCTGTCTCAAAAAAAAAAAAAAAAAAGAATTAAATTTGCCACAAGCCCAGCTGCTGAAACGTCCTGCTATCACCCTAAGACCAGTTTTATCTACAACCACCATTCACGGATCAGAGCTTGCCAGCTCCTCAAAGCTTCTCCAGTGCCAATGAGCTTTCTATCAAAACAATACGTGACATTTTTCTTTCTAATAAAACCCCCAACCTTCTCCTTGTTCTTCAGACTCAACAAAGACCACCTAATCTGTGTGTATGCCAAACTGCAATCCTTGCTTCCCAGATAAAACGTTGAATTGAGATTCGTGTCTATGTTTTTATTTTGACTTTGACAAGTGCAATGTATTAATAGTGCCCAGCTACTTTCAAGTTCTATTCAATGAATTATATTCCAAGACAGAAAATGATTTTACAGATAAGTACACAGAATTCATATCGGTAGTTTGGAGAAGTCACAGGGAACACGTAAGTGCCACAAGAATAAGCTACAGAAGCTTTTTATATCACATTCTTTTCCTGAATTGCTATCTGCTCTGGCTAGAGCATTTCCTTACCTATTTCTCACGTACGACTTTAAAATTTCAGCCCTTTCTCTATTTCTTCACCATCAATATCCATCAGTGTTTTATCAGTGTCTTTAATTTCTACACAAAACTCAAGTTATAATAAATTTCCTTTTAAGACTACCTTGAGAAATACCACTACACTTAATCATTAATAATGAACATTTATGGAGGACTTCTTCTGTGCTAGACACTATAAAAACTCATTTAATCCTCCCAACAACCTTGTAAGGAAGGTACAACTAAAACAGATTTTAATAATTTTACAACTGAATAGGTTAGGGCTTATAGAGGTTAAGTAACTTGCCCAGAGTCACACAGACGATGATTGGCAGAGCCAGAAGTTAAATCCTTTGAATCCAGAGACAGGGTTCATGCTCTTATTCCTGTATCCTTATTTCAATCTGGAATCCTTACTATAATTAATCTCAGAAGAGCATTTGTATTGTTTTGCTTTTGTGTACAGTAAATCTTCCCAACTAAATTTTAACATTAAACAAACATTAAATAGATACATAAAATCATTACATTTCTCTGAAAGCTTTACATCAATGACCAGTAATTTCTCGTTGGTCACAATGAAAACAAGTATAAGTGATTGTAATGATGTATACAATGTGATGTAAATAATTTTCAAAGAAGTCACATGATCCAAGGAGACTTTGTATGAGCCAAAAGCAGATGCACGGAATCAGTAAGCCTTTCATTCAAATTATTCCTCATCTCTACTATCTTTTTTCCAGGGTGAGTACTAAAAAGGTACTCTTTTTCTAGGGTATTCTTTTGTTTTCTTAATAGAAAAATATGGTATAATTACATTAAGTGAGATTTTAAAAGTGCATCAATAAAATTTACACATATTTTCTATTCTGTGCAAAGCTTAGGTTGATTTTAGGGCAAAAGCCACAACAGAGAAAAGTTGCACTGAGTCACTTTATTTCTCTATGTCCTTCCAAACTCAACTCAACATTTACATTGCAGACAGAAATGAAAGTCATACTCAAACAATAGCCCAATATTACTTATGAGGAGAGAAGGGAGAAAAATAAGTCCAAGGTGTAAGTAGGCCTGTCTTAGCTTTTTCTTCTCCTTTACTGCCTGTAGGCAAACAGGCAAATTTTTTTCTGGTTATTGAAGAAAAGTGTGAAAATAGGCAATAAGAAATAGGAATACTAAAGCAAAGGTAAAAATGAACTTCAGTGACATGTAATACACTGATCCTCAAATTCTGAGAGTAAACAGTGTAATTCATTTCAGTCTCAATCTTTAAACCCAAGGCAGTTACAACTTGGCTTTTTACCAAACTAGGTTTGAACAAAGAATGCAAAATAATTTAGCAAAGAACGCGGACTACTGGTGAAATTCCCACTTGTGCTTTAACTCTTAGGCAGGTTGTCAATCTCTGGATTATGTGATCTGCTCCCTAATTTGGAGTATAACCTGGTAAATCTTAATCTCTGGTCTAGATCTTTCCCCCAAGATCCTAATCTAGATACCTCATATCTATAAAACACCCCATGTGGATGTTCCTCAGACATTCAAATTATAATACTTTGCTGTGATTACAAAGAAATCTCCTCCAGGGAAGAAAAGGTATCTTGAATCTTAGTATCCTCATTACCTAACACGATAGCTAAATATACCAGGCATTCCAATAGATGATCTTAAATGAATGCAGTAAACCAAAAATATCTAAAAGAGCAGACTGGTGCAAATTAATACAAGTTTAATTGTTTGAAATAGTAAATAAAACTTTTAAGGAAAAAACCTCCACATTCCTTAAAAATATAACTTTAGATGAGTATTCTTTACCAATTTATTCAACATTTAAAAAGAAAGGGGCTTGTATTTTATTTTTGAAATGATCAAAAAAAAAAGTTAAATTATATGACTTACAGTATTAACTAAAGTTAGATTTGGTTTTACCAAATTTCCACCTTGCAAATTAAGAGTATTTTACTAGTTGAGGTTTTTCTTTATCAGGTTTCTCTATTATCTGAAGGCATATGGGATATAGAATAATTTTATTTATTTCACAAATTTTTATTAAACACATTTTACAATCAAGGGTCAGGAAGCATAAAAGTGAGGTGGTCCCTACTGATCAAGAAGCATAAATTAATGTGTAATCTGATGGTACAGCCACCTGTAACACAACACAGGTATATATTTGGCAACAATTTTATATCTTCCATGAATTTGTGTTCTTTCTATATATCACAGAATTACAGAATTTTAAAACTGAAGAGTATTCTAGTTATGCATATTTCAGAGATGATCTAATTTTACATTTTAAAATAAGGAAACATATGCAAAGAGAAGTCAACTGATTTGCCCAACATCATTTAATGGGAGGGAGTGGTTGTTAATGGTAATAAGATAAATCAATTCTAGCCTTTTGTATTCTTTGTCTAACATTTTTTCTACTATACTGCTGTGTAACCTCATCACTGTAATCTATTTTAATGGCTTACTGAAAGAAAAAATATCAAAACACCATTAACTAGGAAATACATGCTATTTCGAAGCAAAAATGCTCAGCGCATGATCCATAAGCCTTCCCTTGCTTTGCTCTCTTATATCATTTGTGTGTTCAAGGAGGGGGACACTTTCAAACTCTTAAAAGCTAAAAGCCCATCAGAAACAATGAGACGATTTTAATTCCAAGGAACTGTCTCCAAGTATGCTGAAGAAAACAGCCTTGCAAACTGCACAAATACTTTCTTATGTAAACAGTCATCTTAGGGCAAAAAGAGTCTAAGCGCAGCACCACCACTCTCATGCAACCGTAAGAAACAGAGCAATGTAGACAAGGGTGCTTTTTGTTTTTTGTTTTTTTTTTTTTGGTTACCTATTTGTCCCAGAAAAGGTTCTCTTTTAAAATGGATGCCTAGACATGCTTCAGACATTCACTCCAGAAAATAAAAAATCTTGTGTCTGACGTCTGTCTTTCTTTTTTAAAATGTGCACTTCACTCACATGTTTTCTCTGAAAGTGAAAAAGCTGCACTGTACGGCTGCATGATCTCTGCCTATATTCCGAGTACCTCGAAACTTCTAAAAATCACTGTTAAGTCCCACAAGTTGTGGGAGTCAGAAAGGGGACTTTTGTTATGCCTTTCTCATTTGATCCTGTCTCAACCAAGACTTCAAGTATCCTGGATTTGGAAAACTGGGCAAAGCATTCTCTAAGGGAGAAAAGTGATTTTTGTAACATTTTACATTAATGAACACAATTATTTTTCTATTGTATTCTTAAATCAGAATGAGCTTTCTAAGGCTAATCTGATTATGTCATTTGCCTGCATCAAATTCTTTAACGGTGCACTCAGAATAAAGTCCAAATTCATTTAGCATAAACTGTAACGTTCAGGATCAGGCACCTGCACGGCATTTGGCATTCGTTCCTCCTTTGGTACTTTCTTCCCTCCCTCTCACCAACCCACCCATGACTCTGGGCCTGTCTTCACCTTCCTCTTTTTAAAGGATCTGGGTATGTTGTTTATTCTGACTAGAATATCCTTGCCGGCCTCCTCTAACATCATTTAATTGCCACTCACACTCTCCGACTTTCCTCAGGGGAGCTTTCCTAATAGTGCCAAGAGCTTACCTCAACCACAGCCCCTTCCATGGTAATTATGATAATGTGTTTACTTTTCTACCTCCTTCACTAGGCAGTGAGTTTCTTCAGGGGAGCAACCCTTTCCTTCCTTGCGTTGGAGTCCTAATGCTAGCAAAGGGTATATCCTGTAACCGACAGGCGCTTAAATTTGTGTTGAATGAATGTTAATGAACTGCCTTTCTCTTAAAGGTGGTGCTGTTTAATCTGATCAATCTCATACATTTTGCTTGTCCTTTAAAAGGAAAAAAAGAACAAATGAATGTTATTTCAAAAGTTGGCAATCTCAAATATGGTCAAGAAAATCATGTGAGGACATTTTTCAAATAAGCAGATACAATCCTTTTGCAAGAGTCCCAACACTGTTAAGCATTATTCTAATAGGTAACTACTTACATAAATTCAACTCAAAGTGGAAAATTTATTTTCTGTATTATTTATTACAAGCTTAGTGTAGCCTAAATTATTTAGTCTTTCAAAAAGATTACGCTATTTCCCGAAAGCACTCCCCAATTCACGAAAGAAGAAAAGTCACAAAGTATAATATTATCTGCTAATTCCAAAAAGTAAATTCAAAATTTACTGAAAAATTTTGATACTTGTTTTAATGGTCTCATTGTATAAAGAGGAATGTAATAATGATAATTCTACTTGAAGGCCAAGAGAATATTTAGGGGAAAAAAAACTCTACATGTTAAGGGTATGCTGTAAAAATGTATTCCATATTTATTTCTTTTAAACTGTAATAAATTTAATCCAAAGCCAGACTTAATTTTATTTATTGACTGATTGACTATTTGTTAGAGACAGGGTCTTACTCTGTCACCCAGACTAGAGTGCAGTGGCATCATCATACTTCACTGCCTCGAACTCCTGGGCTCAAGGGATCCCCCTCAGTCTCCCACGTAGCTGAGACTATAAGCTAACACCTGTTTATCAACATCAATTTATATCTCCTGGTATCAACCATCCTCCAAACATTTATTACATAAGTATAGTTTTTTAAAAAGCACGTTAATTTTTAATCACATTCAAAAACTTCTTTAGAGGATCTCTTTAAAAAATGTTTATAGAGCAAATACATCACTATGCCAAAAAAGGCTCACCCTAGGGAAGCTCCCTGGGACTGGTCTTCTGAATCCTCCTACACCAAGTTAAAGACCGACACCTCAAGATACTTTAACCAGACTGGTGTATAAAAACACCGTAAGAAACCTTGCACTGCTTTTTAAAAATCAGTACAATAACAAATGTTCGGGACTGCAGAAAGGCATGAATGGACAAGGCCAAACAACAAAACGTGAAGACAGCATTTGGGGCTCACACAGCTGCTGCATCATGTCAAAAGGAGACTGGATAGAGCGAGGGGGGCTTGGATAAGTTTAGAGATTAAATATGGCATCTTTATGTAAGGTCTTACTTTAAGAGAAACCACAACAGATGCATAAATTTCCCAAACATTACAAAAGTGCTTTTCCATTAGAAATACACAACTTCCAATTGAAGTGGTCAAAATACAATTTGTCCTACACTTCCAATGACTCGTGCTTTCCCAATATTTAACACAACATGCTCAAAATATGTTCCTCTTCTATTAATATACACGAAACTTGGTTCAAAACAAATTCTACAGTGACAGAAATAGTATGGTGAAATATAGCCACCATGAATTAGGTGATAGGCAAAGGGTCCATGATAATATCTTAAGTGTAAGTGTGTTAAGAACATCTATGTATTTCTGCAGCTTCACTTAACTCAGAAGTATTCGAAAAACTCATCTGTACCACCAACTACAGCAGCTGACGTCTATTATTAGGGATATAAACAAGACTAGAATGTCACTCACTGTAGATCCTTTCAAAGAAGATAATCACAAAAACAGTTATATTGGGCATTGAACTAGTTACAACATGGGGCTTTGAAACTAATAAAGAGCCACATTTACTTACTATGAGTTTTTAAGAGATGCTGGAATAACACATTAAGTCATTTATCTGATGTCACAAAATCTGAAATTAAAATAGACTCATCTGGTGCTATGAATAATGAGAAGAATTTTAGGGCCAAATAAGACATTTGTTTTGCAGTTTAAGATTTTAAGGATAGACTTTGTTCTGAGATCTGAATTTGCATTTTAAAATGTGTTTTTGTTCTTGAACAGTTTTAACTTTCTAAAGTGATTTGACAGTTTGCCCTGTAATTTTAAATACTTCCTCATGCTTCCTCTCTTACAGCATATCTATTTTAAAATAGAAGAATACTAAAGAAAAGTAAAAACCTTTATGCTTTGACTGTCAGGTCCGAAAATAATAGTACTCTCAGGTGCGAGAATAATAGTACCTTCATTATATACAGTTCTCTCCTCCATGTACTTTCACTATATACATACGGATGTGTAATTATACATATATGTAGTATATATAATGTACAGAAGTCAAATTATGATATATACATAAAATAATATATAACATGGGATACATAAACTACACCAGACCTAGATGATACTAAAAGGATATCATTACAATCTTAAGACTTTCCTAACATATAAATAGGGATCTTTTCTGATTTCATATTATGCTTACTACATGAATTCGCTAACTGTGAAACACACTGGGAGTTTTCAAACTGTGTTCTGCGGAGCCCGAGGGGACGAAAGAGCAGCCAAGGCAGCTCAGGAGGTAGGACTCGGAGCTCTGTACCCTTACCTAAACCTTACTGCCTCCACATTCATTTGGGACTTCAAGATATAAAATGGTTAGGTTTGGGGTTAAAAAGTAGAGATCGGCTGCTAACATGCACTAATTACAGGAAAATAGGGAAAGCGCCAGTTTAATATTAAAAAATATATTTCAATATTTCGAAGAGTTCGTGACACTTGTATCGCAATCCTTCAGTGATCTGTGAACCAATTATAAATCTACAAATGTCCAAACATACTTTTGCATATTGTAAACAAAAAAAAAGAGTAATAATGCCTAAAATAGATTTAGAGACAATGAGGACAGAGACACAAAAGGAAATATTATCTAATTTAAAAAAGCCTATGATGCTCACACCCATTCTAAAATAACCACCCCTGATTCTGGCCCTGCTGTCGGGGCAGTCTGGGAGGCCACGAGTATCACACACGACCATCTTTATGGCCGTCGGACAAAGGTGGGCATTTGGCCCAACAGCAGCCAATCTACGTGCTGGCCTATGATCTACCACGTGGCCTGGTGCGAAAGGACAAGTTAGACCAATCAGATAATGTCTAAGCATCTGAAGGGAGTAGATAATGAATGAGGGGACGCAAAGCTGACGCAGAAGCTGCCAGGGCACGTAAAAAGGAGCCGGGGGCAGAATCGAGGCCACAGAAGGGCCCTGTAGGCCAAAGCTCTCAGAAAGCAGAACCCATTTAAGGCAGAGGATACAAGACAGAAGAAAACAGAAAAGGAGAGAATATGAGAGAGAACAAAGCAGAGACAAAGACTTCCCGTGAGACAGAAATGCAGGGAAAGAGCACGACAGAGCAATAGTTCCCCAGAACGGCCTCACTTCCCAATAACTTTCTTGTTTCAACACAGATGCATCTTCCTTCTTTATTTAACAAACAAAATCAAATCCTTTTTCTTAAGATACTCTAAGTGAGTCTCAGTCTCTCTTACCCACAACAGGAACTTAATTAAAACTAATATTAATGAGCCCAGGGTTAATGAGAAATTTACACAAACATTAGATATTCTTAAAAAACTACATATAGCATGAGACTTTTCAATGTGCCGAAATCCCCTGCAGTAAGCCAGCAATTGTACCACTCGACATGTTTATACTAACATATGTGGTGGTCAAGATGAAGCTACACTAACAGCATGCTGCAACACATCTGGTGGTCTGTGTTTTAACCCACCCACTTAAACCAAAATTTTAAAAGCCTAGGCAGATATTATGTAATTTGGCTGAAAAGTTTCTTTTACAGAGTTCTTAATATGAGGTGCTACCTTAGAATTTAATGTTACTTATGAAGGCCAGTATGAAAGAATAGACTAGAAGCATTCACACATACCCCAGCAAAGGCAGAGTAATTTTTAAGAAGTTGTTATACAGAAAGAATGGAAAGATTATACAGTTTCACTGTTCTTAAATAATTATGTCAAGTGCATATCAATAATCTTGTCTGATTTGATATTATATACTCCGGAGGTTACTAAATAGGGGTTGAAGGCCATTATCATTGCAGAAGTGCAATGTTTTTTTAAAAAAATAATTAAATTAGTTGATAGAACTTTAAAAACCAAGTGATAATACATATGAGATCTGACATTTCTGGCCTCTCTTGATATACTAGAAATTTGCCTGTATGAATATGTATTTTCACAAGTCAACAAAGGACTATAGCTGAGTAGCAGTTAGTTTACTCCATTTAGATGAGGCAAGGGCATTCCAGTTTCTTCTACTTATCCCCAGTTGCCCGACAATCTCCGTGGGCATTTTAGTTCGTAACCTCTGCTCTACAGATAGGAGATTTATAATCTCACCTGGGCATCAACATATAATTATTAGTTTATAAATAGCAGTACTGCTTTGCTTAAAGGAGGTGATGACCAAGGTAATACGAAATATTTGAAAATTTGGTCCCAATTCTGTTTTGGATTTAATGACAGTTAAATACAGATCTAACTCGGCACCCCACTGATCCTTTTACTTTTCCATGCTCTCCTTACCTTTTCTGTCTGGCTTGAGGTTCCTATCCACAGGTGGTGGTTCACAGTCGGCAACAGGAACTGGCCTTCTGGGAGGGGTCTTTGGGCTAGACCTGAAGCCCATATGAGCAGGAGGAGGAACTTGCATTCCAAATGAAGAAAAATCAAACGTTCCTGGAGTCATTGGCACATAATTTGCTTCCTGAATTGGTTCTGTAAAACTGCTGGAATGTTGTCGTGGTGGTGAGTTGGGATTCATTGGGACGTAATTTTCATCCAATTCTTCGCTTGATACACTTCCCACTGTCAACACATTTTTGGTTTTCTAAAACACACATATATTTATTTTAATAAACAAAAACTACCGTCAAACATGAAAACACAACTGTAAGTCACATCCACTCATTTTATTTTATGATCTCATTTAGTCTCAGGGCACTAAGTATAAAGGTTGTGATAATGAAATACACTCAGTGATGTCAAGTATACTTACAAAGTGGTTATGGAAGCCTTCAAGTGAACTAGATCTATCACTTGGAAATGTTCGTGGAATATCATAGCAGTCTTGAGAACTAGCATCTAAAACAAAAAACAAACTATCAACATTTCTTCCCATCTTTGCCAGCTCTCAGAGTAATCAGGAATGACCTATTCTCTCTGTACACAAGCATGCATGCATGCATTGTGCGCGTGCACACACACACACACAATTTTAAAAAGGATGCTCGCAGAATAATGTCTTGAATTGGCATATTACAGCACTAGAAAATGCAGACACTCACTTATATGCTAACCAATACCAATATCTAATTATGAGAGTGAGTAAATGTCTAAGGCTGGGATGAGATGGCTTATGTAAAGATGGAGAAGAGAACTATTTCTATTTTCTCATCTTTTGTACCACCTTAGGCCTAACTTACAGCTCATTAGCTTATCGCCATGTTACACAGTCACTTAAAGAAAGGAGCTAGAAATTCTTTTGAAGGATTAAATAAATACTCATATTAGTACTACTCACAATACATCAAATCTTTGTCTTAAGATAGCTGGAAAACTTTACCACAAAATACAGAGATGTTAGCACATAGTGTTTAGGGTATGCACATTAAAATCTTTCATTTTCTATTTTTAGGACTTTGAGCATCTCAGAGAATAACCCAGACCCATTTTTTCTCCTCTCAAAGTCTGAAACTTTCAGGTGCAGGCTCTAGGAGTTGGTATTAAAAAAGTACACTCACTAGCAATAAGAAGTGGCTAGTGATAAGGGGAGAGAAGATTCAGCTTTTAAAAAATAAATAAAAAATCAAACAAAAAGCGTAATGGCTTAATTGGAACAGAATATCACCTGTTAGACACAAAGTAAAAATTGCTTATATAGGAAGGAAGGAAACAGAGTCCAACAGATGTGACTTAGAAGCAGCCATAATGGCACACAAATACAGGAAAGGGAATGACTCGGAGAGGCTTTGTGGCTGGTCCATTTCCTGCTCCTCTGCCCCAGCAGAGGAGCTATCCACCCAGGATTATAGAAAGTAGGAAAGAGAGGGACATACTTCCTGAAGCAGGAAGGCATTACTAAGGGCATACTTCTTCAGGGATAAAAAACTCCAACTCTTTCTCCCTTCCAACAGAGCACAAACGCACACGTGTGAACACACGTGCATGCGTATACACCCTTCCAGGGATCTACCGAGACTCTGATATCTTGGTTACATGAGTAGGTAACTGCAGCTGAAGCAAAAAAAAGGACTATTTTTTACAGCATAGTATATCTAACATGTTATACTGAAAAGAACAAACATTCAGAAAAACAGATTTTCTATCACTGACTTCTAATAGAGTAGAAGCCAACTGGAGCTGACCTTTTCTCAATTTGTTCAGATCCACAGTGGAAATGGTGTTACTCCGTGATGGCGGCATCCCTGCTGCAGGGATACAGTAACTACTGTCAGTGTCTGAGGCCGTGCGCGGGATACTGCACGTTTCCACAGGAGATCGGTCATGAACTGGATGTGGTTTCGGTGGCCGAGGTGGAGGAATATCTGGAATAGTGTCCAGCTTTGACGTCTGTCCCAAGGGCCCCTCTGGAAATGTTCGTGGAATCTGGTAAGTATTACCAGGTGTTGGAGGAATGTCATAACTAATAGATACATGCCTCATTTGAGTCTCTACACTCGATGTCCCAGATGGGGTATTAAAAACATAGAGTTCTCCATCTGCTTCGGTACTTGATGGAGACACCTTTGGTAGAACATCGTGGGAATAGCTCCTGGGCAGGTAATACAGGCTGGAGTCTACAGAAACAGACACAGCACGTGAAGGTGGAGAGTCATACATCATTTGCTGCTGAAAAAAGCCATTCACTCCATGTTTGCTCTGGGAGGGAGCAGGATTTTTATGAGCAGGAACGTTGTCATTGCAGTCTGTTTCAGAAGATGTGGATTTTGCAGAGTCAGCATGTGTTCTAAATAAAAAGTGTTAATGACAGAATGAAGATGTAAGAATACATTTTGAATAAATAATTTTATAGCTTAGCAATCAAAAGACAGGGCATTTTTTCATTAGATTTTTTTTTGCATGATCCATGAGATTTAAAGCACAAATATTCTTTAGTTTTTATGATTATACACCAGACAACAAAGCCGCCACCACAAAACCACCAAAAGCATTCTCCCGAATTCCTGTCCTGTGCCTGTCCACACCCCCAACTTCACCTATTAAATCTACACATAAAACCACAATCTCTGAAGCACTGGAATTAGACATCACAAAACTCTGGGAAAGGTAAATGATTAATGTATGGACACAAGGAAAAGCATTTTCTCTGAAGAACATGCAAAAAGTACAGTTTATAAAGTTGATCCATTGTTCTTAAACCCTCCTGTGGCAAATTTGTTGTTCTGTAAAATTGAAAATCTAGTGATTACCTGGTATTGAATAAATTCAGTGTGCCCTACAAGTAGGTAACAACTTAAGAGGTTTCATGTATCTTCCCTTCCACTAATTTTCTTTAACAAACATTTAGCCAACACTATAAAGAGGATCAACATACATGACACCGAATTAATCAACTCCGAACAATAATTAACCTTGAGAAAACTCATTAAAGTATATTTTATGCTTTGGGTACATTTTCAGTCTCTGCTTTTTGAGTTATCAAGAAATGTGGAGTATAAGACAATATAAAGCTAACAAGACAAGCACACACTCTCTCACTTCCTTAATGCTAAATAAGATACATGAACTTCCTATGCATGTTGTCCAAAGTTGTACAGGAATTTAAACATTATTTCTCTAAATAACTTATGATAGTTTTTTAAAAAGAGCTTATCTTCCCTGATTTGTTAGTAACACCTGGCACTATGCACTGTATCGCATTTGCTCCTTGAAACTCTCCCCCTTTGGTGTCAGAGAACCCATATTACGAAGGATTTTTTCTTCTCCCTCACTGATTTTTCCCTGTTTCACTGACTGGCTCCTTCTTCTGTCTCTCCACCTGGGAATGGCTAACAGACTTCAGTCCTCTAACCTTTTACCACACATGCCACTAGAGAATCCTTTTTCATTATCACCTTCCTCTTTGAATGCTAACAACTCCCATCTTCCCACCAAACTCTAAGTCTCATATTGTCAAACTGGTATTTCTACTTGGTTATTACCTTGCTTATGTGCCCCAAACCAAATCCAATTTACTTCTCAAATTGATTGCTCTTCCTGACTTGTACTGAAAGAAATGACTTTACCCAGATTCTCCAGGCTCAAAACCCAATTAGCTTGATTCCTCCGCTTTGATCCCCATAGTCAAGCAGGCACTGAATCCTTCTTCCTACCCGCCCACCTATTCCCCTGATCTATCCCCACTGCCACTACCCCAAGTCCATGTCCCTGCTGAGACTCCTAACTGAACTCTCCTAATGGAATTTCCTCTCTCCCTCTTCCATTCTATTCATGGGCCCAGACTGCTACATTGCTCTAAGAGTGGTGTTCTCAAAGCATGGTTTTTCTGTCACTCACCTTCTCAGAGAAAAATCTATTAAGGGTCCCTACAGCCTGTGGGAACTATTAGGCCACAAACTAATCCACGTAGCACTGAGGTTACTAATAGCCTGGCTCCGCCTTCTATGTCCTGTCTCTTGCCCTGCCACTCCCCAAGTTGAACCCTTTCCTCCAAGAGGCTCTCTCCTTCCTCATTATCTTCCTCCACCATGCTCATTCTAACCTCTCCTAACTCTCATGCTGTTATTGTACAAATTACTAATGATATTCTCCTCTTCTCTCACAACTAGGTCTAGTTCAAATCCTACTCCTCCTATAAAGCTTCTGTTTTCTCCATCTTAAAAACACTTGCACTGTCTCTTTGTGGAATTTCTAATGCACCTACACATCTTCTAAAATGTGCACTTCATTTAATTCAAATGTAGAGTAAAGAGGAGTGAGAGGTATAAGGATTAATAAATAAACCCCTTGCTCTGATCAGCTTATAGTTTAGTGGATAATAAGTAAAAATATCAATCTATTTCCAATACTGTGATAAAACAAGATATGGAGACATAATTGGGATGCCATAAAAACCCAGAAAGACATTTAATCCAACCTGGGAGTCTGAGGCAATGTTTCCTAGAGGAGCACATGTCTGAGCTGAGTCTTGCAGGAAGAACAAAAGTTTGCAAGGCAACTTTCATATATTATCTTCATCTATAAATACTTAATGCTTGCACATTACTTAACAAGATTTACTTGTAAACTTCAAAGGTGGCTGTATCTGAGGAGACTGTATCTTATATAATTAGTTTATATCTTCAGAACACACAGCATAATAGTGGACGCAAACATGAATATTTGTTATTTAACTGTTCAAATTGTTTCAAAAATACAGATGGCAAAATATACCTGGGCAATGATTTTGAGCCTAATTTGTAGTGCAACCAGAAAGCCGTGATGCCAGTGAAATCAATGAAACACACTATGTAAAAAGAAAATGTACTGAAAACTGTCACTTGGCTGTTGGATTTTAAAAAGTTCCTACTGAAAAATAATTGTGAATCTTCATAAAATAAAAACCTTAGTTAGTAGCATAGGTAGCAAAGTTGCGAGTGTGTAATTTTAAATACTCACAGCAAACAAGCAAAATCAAGTTAGAATTTGGTATTATTAATGAGTCTTGACTTATAAGATTTTTTTTTGCTCTTAAAGGTAAAATCCCATTACAACAAATATATAGAAACCCATCTTTGAAATGTGTGTGAGCTGTTCCCATCATCTCAGGGCATGTTTCACAGCAATTATTTTGCGGATCTTAACAAATTCTATATAAAACTTTTTTTGAACAAATGCTCTGATCTTAGTCCAGTAACAACCACTTTCTACATAGAAAAAAACCCTTTTGTCATAAAAGTAATAATGCTCAATATCTTATAATCCTGTTTAAGATACATCTTTCATGTCCACTATTGCAGTTCACCCTCACTTTTATGCTGTAAATAAATATGGCCAATTGACTGATGATATCACTAATTGTCACATAGCTGTTAATGGCAGAGTCTGGCCTCTCCATCATTATTTCCCTATTCCTTTTTAAAATATTAAAATTGCCTTCTATCTCCCTCTGTCACCTTGAGCCTTCCAAATACTCCGTGTCAAGTGACAAGGAAGATCAAATTAAAATATCTTATAGTTTAGAAGAAGAGAGAGGTGTAGAAGCAGGGAAGCAGATGGTAGGGAAACCAAAGATTTAGGAAAGGCTTTATGACCCTTCTGGTCAAGTACTTTGCTCCATATACTTCTTTCTATTTAAAATTGTATAAAGAAAAGGCTTGGCGTAAGCTCTGTTTCATTGCTAGGTATGAAAATTGAAAGTTTCATAGTTTTTAACAACATATTTACTTCGTTAAATTTAATGAAAACCCAAGTTGTAGATTCCATGGAATTTGCTATATTGGGATTTTACCTATATGATTAATTTCTCACACAGATCCAAAACAACCACGACACACTCACTGAAATGGAATCGTTTTGCTTTCAAAATCTTCTAGTAGTAGGTATTCCTCTCCTTCTTCAGAAACAAAAGATGACCCTTGGCTGGTTTACAATCACATAAGAAATGGAGCAAGGTCACCATTTATAAATCAGTGAAATCTGTTAAGCAAGTAATACTGTGAGTCTGTAACAAAGACTATAAAACAGCAGACAGATTTCCAAAAGGGCCTTGTGGGCACAACTGTTCTTAGCCAAAGATGGTAGAGATTGTGTTTCTTTAATAAAATCTCCTCAATATCAGAAATCATTAATAGTGGAATATAAAAGCTGAACTATAAGCCTGAAACATACGCCTGTATAGATGTTTTTTTTTTTAAGCCTGCAAGTCAAGGTTAAAAACCTTTAAAGGTAAGAGTCTTAAACGTGTACACACACACACACACACACACACACACACACACACACACACACACAATCACACAGGCATGTATCACACAATTCACCTGGTGGGTTCAGGCTTCTTGCTTTGACAGTTGATTAGCAAGAGGTAGTCTTGAGGATCCTCCTGGAGTCCGAGAGCGTCCAGGTGTGGGGGGACACTGATGAGCTGATATGGAGGAGGGAGAGCAGCGGAGGACGCATCCACCTGGGTGGATGGTGGTGCTGCATTTACAGCTAAAGGTAAATCAGCTGGTGCTTGTAAGGAGCCGCCGGGTGGCTTCACAGGATCTGCAACACCAAAGTTTAACCATCACTGTCTGTCACATCTTAAGATTTTTTTTTTTTTTTAAACAAAGCTACTTTAAAGTTTGCAGATAAATTGTTTCAATGCACAAGAACAGAATAAATCTGGACGAGGTCAGTTAAAACAAACACTACCTAAAGGGCAACATTTGTACAGGGAGTAATTGGTTCTCATCAAAGAGATCTAAAGAGCAGGACTCTTTCTCCATTCCAGAAGCTCTAAAAAAGCCATGGTTAACCTTGCCTTGAACCGTCTTTAGTTTTGAGGCTACTGGGAATGAAGGTGTTCTTACCATCTTAGCAGAAGAGACTGGCTTTTTTCCCCAGTGATAATAAACAAAGTGCTTCCTAAGCCAAGCCAACCTTCCAAGGAGACCCATTTTATTACATGGCACTTACAGGCCAGGCCCATAGCACTGTGAGTACCAGGGTCTCTTTACCCAATATTTATTTTGGTGTTTGTTCTTTTCTTTCTACTTCTTCGCAGACTAGGGAGAAATAGTTCTACTTCTGGGACTAGTAAAAATAAATTCTACTCATGTTCAGGGAAAGAGCTTCTTTAAGGCATCATCTCTTCACTAAGCTCATAGCCTCATTTGCCTCATTTGTGGGTTTCTGGAGTATTTTCATGAAAAGGGGTCAGAAGTAAAGAAGTAATTTTTTAAGCCCTTACCTATGTTCTCAGAGGACATATAAACATAGCTAAATTGTACAGAAAAAGGAATTTGAAACCACGTTGAAATCCTAGAAATAAAACCCCACTATAATCACTGACATAACAAAGCATAATTATAAGGGACCAGAAGAAAATGCTCTTTGGTCTGGTTAGGAATGCAAGGCTATAAATAATCTAGAAATAGGCAAATGCTCATATGTGAATAAAAAAATTTATTTGTTGTCCGTTTATATTAGAACAGAAAAAACTGTGTTGAAACAGATTTTCCACAACAAAACATTACATAAAAGATGCCAGAAAGTGGTAAGGGAATTAATATGTTCTACCAAATAGAATCAACTGCAGGTCATTTGGCCTGTTAACTTACCAGAGGGGGCTAAATGTCAGCTCTGTCTTCTCTAAATACTTAGAATAAATCCGCATGCTTTTGATAATGTCTTTATGTATATAGCTGTAATATTCATATATGCACCACAGTCGATTCTACTTTGCTCATTTTACAACTCTTCCTCCTAGGCCTAGAAGGTCATGTCCTAACTATGAAGCCTGAATAGCACATTAATATGGCTAAATGTATCTCTAATTGTAGGTCCCAATAACAAAAACAAAAAAGGATCGGAACTCCTATGCTTCACTGTGCCTTACATGTAGTAGATGCTGAAAAAAATGTTTCATTCACAGGGCAGAAACTCACTGAGCACTTTCTCTATGTCAAGTTGGAAGAGATTAAAGCAAGGGGCACTTCCAAATCTGTAAGATCCATTCACCTGCATGTGCAATTTGGGATTTGCTCCTCAAGAACTCTGTGAGCCCTCCTAGATGTTAATTAAGTTTGAAAACTTTCCATTAGAGAATAGGGCCCGAGGAAATGGAAGCTGAGCTAACTTCTAACTTTTTACCTTTGCTATGCTTCAAGCAATGCCAAGTCTTTACACAGGCTCGTCTAACAAAACCTAACATCTTATGCCAGGTATGAATTCATTTTTTCTTTCTTATTTATGGAAAGTGAGAATAGAAAATGGTCAGAACAGAAAAATGAATTTTTGGATATTTATATAGCATAATGCCATCATTTCAGAGGGTGCTCATAAATACATATTGTCATGTTAATAGATGTGAATTATAAAATGGTGACTATAACATACCCTATCAAGTATTTTACTTTGATTCAGTTGCAAATACATAGAGATTTATTTAAAAGGATTTAATATACCATAGATTAAATAGTGACTCACAGTAAATCCTTGTGGGTTTGAGAGATTATGAAAAATATTTACCTTTTAAAGAAGAGCTTAAGAAAAATATATACAACATCGAGAAGGAAAAAAAAGAAAAAGAGGGATCAGAAAGCTGTTAATGTATCCCATAGGCTGTAGTCACAAGTATGTTTTATATACTTCTCTTTCCTCTACTGTAGAGGCATAATAAAATTAAATAAACCAGTTCAATTTTTAGTTCTCACCCAAAACAAAATACTGGAAATACTTCACTATATGAAATAGTATGAATTCTAGCTTTGCACTCTAACTCCTAAAATAACTTTTCCAGGTGGTTGTTTTTGTAGCTACGCTTTTAACTTTTTCTAAACTTGATGGAGATACACTAAATGAATGGAGTGATTCATCTTAAGTGGGAAAAGAAAATCACCCAGCCAGGCAATCACGTTTGTCCGACCTTGTTTCATTAACACAATGGGACCGTCTCATTTTTAACCTTCCATTTCTCTCCCCTGTGAATGAGGAAAGTGTTTTACCCTCTTTATAGCTGCAAGATCCTCTCAATTTTCTGAAAAGAGGCCTAGGATTCAAAGCTTCCTTTTTAAAATATAACTTGTTCACAATATGTGAAGATTTATAAGTAGTTCTAAGAGGAAATAACTGGAGAAAAACTTCCATTATGTTCACTAGCAAGCTCATGAAAGTAAAGACCTTTAAACAGATATACAGGCAACCCCAACCATTCTAAACAACACTAGCATACAAAGGAGTTTAAAAGGGAAGAAGGAACCACTCTACCACTTTGGCTCAGATAATTGTACTATCTTCAAAGTTTTAGCCTTTGAGATTATTTTTCTAGTATTAATTTGACCATGGTACTCAGTTCTGCATATTTTAGCACAAGCATTACATTGTGTGTAAATATTCTCTAACATAAGATTTCTGGCTGAAGTTAAGCAACTGGTCTGAAAAAAGAAACTTCTGTTCCACCTTATAAAGACATGTTATTTTTCCCTATTCTATGCTAGAAGTAATGGAACAGACCATTTTACTTTGTGTCTTGCTTGGGTTTCTGATTTACTGCTCTAAGTAACACTGATATCATTTCTAAGAACCACATATTGGTTTAGGGTTTGCTAAGTGTGTAAAATTGTTTCCCATCTCTTAATTCAGAAGGCATGAAGAGCATAATTAACATCCATTAAAGGCCTAATAAGCTGCTGGAGCAAACTCATAACTGAAATTTCTTTAGAAAGCTATTAAATACTGCTAAGGAAAGCCTTTCAATGAAAAAGCTCTCAGTGAAGATTATGATGTGATGAGATCCACAAATATTAATAATAAACTGGCCCATATGACCCCCCACACAGTTTTATCATATTCGGAATCATAATGCCCTGTGTTAGTGTCCCTCACAAAAGCTGGGGTGCCTGGATAATGCCTCTAAACATTCCAAATAATTACTTTTAAGCTCTAGGAAACAATTCTACTCTTTTTACTGGTAAGGTAGAATGTTTCCAAGTTGATGTGATAGGTTAATTTTGTAACCACTAAGTTACTGTATCTGAGTATGTATTAATAGCAATAGACCTATGGTGCTGCCCATGGTTTGTCAGGAGACCAGATGAGATTCTTTTCTCCCAAGATGGCTATATCTACTGATAAAATAGTTTTTTTGTTTCTATTGTAAAACCTCACCTTTATGTTCACAACTAAAGGTAAATAGGTCAAGGTTACTCTGTTTCTACTGATTGCTGATTTATCTGGTGTAAAGAATTTTTCTTTCTGTAAAGAGAAGCATTTCAAATAGATTTGTCTAATTAATTTAGCAAATAAAAGTCTACGAACAGTATGCATTATTAATACTGATATATCCATTTTCTTACTTCTGAATACAACATTTTTAATGGAAGAACATTTTACAAAAGTAAATCTAAAAAATGGATACAAACAAGAAACAGCAGTCGTTGTGGTTTTCAATGAAGCAACCTGCAGTTTCCTCAGTTTATTTAATCAGCTATCGAAGACCCCTAATCACAGCACAATCTGTTTAATGTGTTTCAAGTAGAAAAATTATCTTACTTGTCATGACTTTCTCCTCAATACGACTGTGAAAACATTCTTGGAGACTTTAAAATCAACCCATAGGCAATGCTGACAAATGGCATAATTCTTATGCAGAGGTATGATAGCATCAGAATCTCTTATGGGGCATTTTAGAAATCTAGGTGGCTAAGCTCCACCACAGGAGACTCTTAATATATCAAGATCTCAAAGGCAGTAGCTTGAAAATGTGTAATAAAACAAAACAGAAAAAACAAACCAAAAACTTACTCTCTAGTTGAATTGGTTCTTAGGAAAATGCAAATTAAAACCACAAGATACCACTATACACCCACTAGAATGGCTAAAATTAAAGAGTGACAATATCAAATACTGGTGAGAATGCAGAGTAACTGCAACTCTCATACAATGCTTGTAGAAAAACAATCAGTACAACAACTTTGGAAAACTACAGCTACTAACTCTACTAAAGCTAAATATACATATTTCCTGTAACATAGCAATGCTACTTATGAGTATACACCCAAGAGAACTAAGTTTTTATGTCCATCAAAAGACACATAAGGAATGTACTCTGTAGCTTTTATTTGGATTAACTAAAAATTGGAAATAACTCAAATGTCCGTCAGTATTCAAATAGATCCACATATTCACACAATGGAATGCTACACAGGATGAAGAACTCCTGCTACTTGCTACATAAATCTCACAGAAGCCAAGCAGGCCCATATGACCCCTCACCTAACGTTTGGTTTTACCCTATTTGGAACCACCGTGTCCTGGTGTTAGCGTCCCTCACAATAGCTGGGGTGCCTAGATAATGCCTCTAAACATTCAAAATATTATATTTAAAAAAAAACAAATGGTACAAGAGTTTAAGCCCTAGTAAACAATATTGGAAAAATGAAGGCAGACTCAATGAAGTTCACTTATATGAAGTTCAAGAATAGGCAAAACTAATTTATAGTGATAGAAGCGAAAAGGTAAAAAAATAAAAAGGGTTACATCTGGGTGAGACCTTTACTAGGAAGATGCATGAGAAAACCTTCTGGGGGAGTGCAAATGTTCCATTTCTTAATCTGACAGGGCGTTCCACAGATATCTATATCTATGTATAGATATAGATGGATATATAAAATTATATTGAACTGTACATTTAAGATTTGCACCTCTCATAGTAGTAAGTTATACCTCAATAAAAAAGTAAATAAAAAGAAATTTTAAAAAGTCCCTAATTGAGAAAGACTGCTTTACAGGAAAGTAAGTAAATGTATATTCTTGTATGTTAGTTTACCTACTTTACTAAAGGGAAGGTTATCAAACAAGAAAATCATACTTTTTAAAATTAAGCTGCTAAGACCTAGGCACTTTGAGAAAAGCAACTCAGGGGCAACTTTCTAATCTTGCATCCTGAAATTAGACCAGGGTCCTTTATTTGAAGTTAGTGAGCTTCGTGTGTGCTTCTGTGCACTTGTTCAGCAGATTTAACAGCTTCCACCTTGGTGTTGTAGAAACAAAAAATAAATCTGCACCTTTCCAAGAAAAACAAAAGAAATTAGTTTCTACCCTCAAATCTACTAAAGAAAAGCATTCATAGGAACCACACACAGTTTAATGAGCTGGAATTTAAAAACAGATATAGCCTGCCAGCATTTTGAGTATTCAATAATAGCAGTGGTCACCTGGGGCAGAGGAAATAACATGGTAACGATATTTTGAGAGGTTCCTGGAATCAAAACACAGGTCACATTTTTCCCCCCTTCCTTTTGTTTTCAGGGGAAAGTTAGTTATCCTCACAGGGATTGGGATAGTCATTTTCTCAGACTGTGATATTTAAGCATAGTTTATTTCTTCCCTTTCTAGCCTGAAACCGGTATAGTGAAAAATCACCTCGTGCTATGAGCCAATTTTCAAGCCAAGAATAGGAACACATTCAGCTCTCTGAAATGGGAAGAGCACAGAGCTTGGGACAGACATAGGTAAAAACAAAAACACCTGTTATTTAGTGATTGGTGGGGAGATCTATTTGGGAGCAAGAAAATGTAAAACAGGTAGTAAAGTTCATGGAACAAAAAAGACATTTTGATATTTTCCTTGTCATATTAAACAACGCAAATATGATTACAAAGGATAATAGCAGTTGCCTGCTGTTTAGAATTTGACACAAATCTTTAAACATGTGGATTATTTAAAAAGGCATTTAGCAAAGTCAGCTACTATGAATGCAAAAGGAAATACAGTGGTTGACTTGAAAGCCCTTTTGCAGTTTTGCCACTATGCATCAAAAACCAAAATTATAGAGTACAATAAGATATTTTTTTGGTTCCTTGATACTACATAATGAAGAATCGTTCATCTTTTACTGACTTATTTCAAGAAACTCAACATATGCTTCAATATAGTATATTAAGACATTGTTAACTGTGGCTATTTGGCGAAATGGCCAGGATAAAGCTGTGAAAAATCTAAATCATAAAATTAAAAAAATAAATGCAGTTGCTTTTAGATAAAGCTCATGCACTAAATATATTCATAGAACGTATTGGCAAATTAAAGTCCTTAGAGCATTGTGTTAACGAACAGATAAAGATTTGTGATGCTGTTCTTGGTAACCACTTCACAAACTATATATAGCAAAATTGATTAATCATACTATGAATTTTCTTACAACCACCCACCCCCCGATGGATATTGTGAAGATTAAAAGTTCACAAACTCAGAGTTTCACTCAACCCAAATATACTTCTAATCTGTTTTATAGGGATTTGGGAGTTCTGTGACTGAGAAGGTCACTATAGCTTTTAAAGTTTGAAGCTTCACCCCTCCCTATACTTCCATGTTGATGTTGTAGACCAAGGTGGAAGCATAGGGTATATTCTACCTCTATATGGTAGAAGGTTTATAAAGTGAAAACAAACATGGTGACTGATTCTGACTTCTAAAATCATTGAAAATGTTCTACTAAGTACAAAAACAAAGTTGTCAGGACACTGTTATAGTCACAAAGCCATTTAAAAGTACCTAGCCTCTGCCTGACCTTCTTAAGATTAAATCAGGTGCTGCTGCTATCTATGTTTATCTACTTTTTTCTTTAGCAGAGCACTTGTCAACTGGTATTATAATTCCTAGATTATCTGTCTGTCTCCCCTACTAGACTGTAAGCCCTATGAGGATGAGAACTACATTTACAAACTTCCACAGTATTATACTTTTAATGAATCCTCTCCCACTAGATGGTTGGTTCCACATCTGTGATGTTTACCATTTGTCTCCCCAGCTAGTCATCTCATACGTGTTTGCTGAACAAATGCCCACAGCCTAGTAGTGTTAGCAAACTCAAATAATTTAGTGAACTAATGAATCAATTTTCTAAAGCAGACCATGCTTTTCTTCTTCCCAGAGCTGACTGAGTGTTCATCAAGCTCCTGGAGGATAAGAATCATTCTGAGGTGGCCAAAAAGACCAAACTCTGTGCCTTAAAACATGCAAAATTAATCTCAGACACTTGAGCATTAGAAATTCTTATTTGTGGGTTCTTGACTCTACCCACCCTGAGTGGGCTTCCAAAAATTAGAGATTCACATTCCTTGACTGAACAATGTATATCCTCTATGAGAACATCTCATTTCCTTTGTTAAATATATGCAAGAGGATTATAAAAAGAACAAAGAGAGATGGAAGAACACCTCTATTCAGCCTTTCAGATCAGCTCAATCTATACAGGCAACCAATGGAGACAGAAGTCTGTTTTTAGGTCCCCCACACAAATTCTACATTGAAAAGGCAGCAGGCAAAGGAACAACAAGATTAGGAGACGACAAATTATTTTCACTAAAAATTCACACATATTGAAATTAATGTGATGCCTAAATCCAATAATTATCATTATTGACTAGTTGTTAAATAAACATTAAAAAGAGAGCTATCTCATTTGTGACTTTAACTTTAAAATCCTCCACTGCACTCAAATATAGACTATATATGCAAACAAGAAAGGAAAGGAATTTAACCAGAGTTAGAAGTAATACCCCTTCACTTACACTGTGACCAAATTTAGTAACTTCATGAAAACAACTGAAGCCTCAATTCCTCCTGTGAAACAATTTCTTGAGGCTTTTAATCACAAGAGCTCTGTTGAAGATCTCTAGTTCGGTGGTCTCTCTCCTTCCCTCTTTCAGTGCTGCTCCTAGTTGATCATTCCAGATTCCCTCACCCAGGGGTCTGCCCCAGCCCACTGAGCCAACCCCAGCACTGGAAGGCTCCTTCTCCAGGGCTGCTGACTGGCCAGAGAGAAGGAGAATGCTGATCTATGTTCATTAGAGGTGATTACTCTTCACTTCAAATCTTGGTGTTGATTATAAATGCACACTTGTAACTGTGCATATAACCACGCAGAAAATAAGGTCAAAGACCTCAGTTTACCTTTATGTCTGATTCGTGGCTCTACAAACCTAAATTTGTATTGGATCCCCTACCTAGGTTCCTAGTGTTTGTTTCAAAAGGAAGAGAGAAGCAGAGAAGCAGGGAAGCAGGAAAGGGAGTAAGTGGTCAGACAGCTATAGAAAAGCACCTGAAGAGGAATTGCACTGGTAAAATTCTTCTTGAGCCCTCTCACCATTCAGCTCTTTCTAGGATAAGCATCCCAATTCTTAGGTCCTCATTCATGATCTGTAAGCAACTTTCCCTGGCTTTTCATTCAGAGTCTTTCTGCTTCGCTCAAGTAAAATTCTATTCCATCTCTAGGGTGTATCCCTTCTTGTGTTTACGCAGAAATACTAATTCCCTCAAAAGCCCCCAGTTTCCCATCAGTTTTCTTCTAAGAAGCTTTTCTTCACTACCTTTTATCCAGACCTAGATTCCTCCTCTTCCTTCTTCCATGCTCCTTGTAGGACCTGTGTTTAGTAAACTCATTTGTTTGGTATTGTTTTCATTGTGTTTTGTGACTGATTCTCATTTGCTCTTCACAGGTAGTGATAATCACCTTGGCTATTTCATAACCTCATAATCTAATACATAGTTTTAAAAATAACATCTGAAGAATTGGGTTGATCTGTGAAAAATGATGTTGGTATTTAACAGGGATTGCACTGAATCTGTAGATCACTTTGGGTAGTACAGACATTTTAACAATGTTGATTCTGCCACCCCATGAGCATGGTATGGTTTTCCACCTGTTTACGTCCTCTGCTATTTCCTTCCTCAGTGTTTTGTAGTTCTCCCTGTAGAGGTTTTTCACCTCCTTAGTTAAATATATTCCTAAGTATTTTATTTTCCATGCTTCGTATGGAACTAGAGAAGACTCCGTACAGCAAAAGCAATCTTAAGCAAAAAGTACAAATTGGGAGGCATCAATTTATCAGACTTCAAGCTATACTACAAGGCTATAGTAACTAAAACAGCATAGTACTGGCTCAGGAACAGAGACATAGACCAATGGAACAGAACTGAGAACCCAGATTTAAAACCATCCTCATATAGCCATCTAATCTTTGACAAAGCAGACAAAAACATACACTGGGGAAAAGAATCCTTATTCAATAAATGGTATTGGGAAAATTGGATAGCCACATGTAGAAGACTGAAACAGGATCTGCACCTCTCACCAAAATCAACTCACGGTGGATGGCAGACTTAAACCTAAGGCATGAAACTATAAGAATTCTAGAAGAAAATGTTGGAAAAACTCTTTTTTTTTTTTTACCTAGACATTGACCTAGGCAAAGAATTTCTGAAGAAGATCCCAAAGGCAATCATAGCAACAAAAATAAATAAATGGGACCTGATCAAATTAAAAAGCTCTGCACAGCCAAGGAAACTACCACGAGAGCAAACAGATAACCTATAGAATGGAAGAAAATATTTGCATGCTACATATGTGATAAAGGGCTGATAACTAGAATCTATATAATACTCAAGAAAATCAGCAAGACGAAAATCAAACGACCCCATTAAAAAGTGAGCAAAGGACATGAACAGAAACTTTTCAAAAGAAGACAGACTAATGGCCAAGAAACATATGAAAAAATGCTCGACATCTCTAATCATCAGGGAAATGCAAATCAAAACCACAATGAGATATCATCTGACTCTAGTGAGAATAGTTTTTTATCAAAAAGTCCCAAAACAATAAATGTCTACGTGGATGAAGAGAGATAGGAACACTCATACACTGCTGGGGGGACTGCAAACTAGTACAACCTCTGTTGAAAGCAATATGGAGATTCCTCAAAGAGCTAAAAGTAGAACTACCATTTGATTCAGCAATCCCATTACTGGGCATCTATCTACCTGAAGGAAAAAAAGACATTCTATAAAAAAGACATCTGCATGTGAATGTTTATAGTAGCATAATTCACAATTGCAAAGATGTGGAAACACCCCAAGTACTTATCAATACATGAGTGGATTAATAAAATGTGGTATATATATATATATATATATATATATATATATACCATGGAGTTCTACTCAGCCACAAAAAAACAATGGTGACCTAGGACCACTTGTATTATCCTGGATAGAGTTGGAGCTCATTCTAGTCAGTGAAGTATCACAAGAATGGAGAAAGAAGCACCACATGTACTCACCATCAAATTGGTATTAACTGATCAACACTTATGTGCACATTTAGTAGTAACATTCATCGGGTGTCAGGCAGATGGGAGGAGGGGGGGATGGGTATATTCACACCTAATCGATGCGGTGTGCACTGTCTGGGGGATGGACATGCTTGAAGCTCTGACTCGGGTGGGGCAAAGGCAATATATATAACCTAAACATTTGTACCCCAGTAATAAGCTAAAATAAAAAAAACAAAATAAATTAATTAAAAAAACAAACAAAAAAAGAATTTGGTTGAAACACATATGATGCTATTTTTAATAGGTGAAAAATAATCAATGGTGTTATATGGTTCAACTGAATACTCATATTAGAACTCAATAAATGCTCTTAAATAAGCATGTCTTCTTGTCACCTTCTTCCTCAGGACAATTGTTTAGACACTGCCCCACAATGGTTAAGTCCTTCTCTCTCAAACCTGTAAAAAGTTTCTCCCCAAACTTATTAAAGGGTTCAGTGCTTCTTCCAAATGTCGAGTTCCTATTACAAAACAAAACATTATATTGCATAACTGAAATAACAAATAATTTTATGACATTTCTAAAAATTTAGCAAAACAGGTGAACTCAGGTTGAATAACAAAACTTGAACTTGCCTTCTTCTGTAGGATTAAACCCACAGATGTCGCAAATACAACGAACCCACTTATTCATCTCCTCCTCACTGTCTGCTACCAAGTAGAAAATCCGGTCAATAGTGTTGATGTCAAAAATGTAGCTGTTTTCAAACTCTTTTTTGTTAAATGTCAATCCAGCATCAACTTGTTGACATAAATTTAAATCTATAATACGAATAGGCTTCTTGGCATGATCATTTTTGTAATATTCCAAGACATCTGGATCTCCGGTTAAACGGCCACTGCGTAACACAAACCATCTCCTCTTCCATGCCTAGAAACAAAACAAAAATATCCATTTAGTATTAGTTTGACAGAAATTTTTCATGAAGATGCACATTTATCAAACCAATTTTATCAAATGCATTGTCTAGAGAAATTTACAATTTTTTTTACCATAGGATAATCTGCCATTCTGAAAAGCAAAGTTTACTGACACCTCAATTAATAATACATATATAGAATATCTCTCCTATTAAATTTCTAACTATATAGTATCAAATCAACAAACTGAAGAAGGTTTGGTTTTACTAAACATAAAAAAGCAATGGTTTTAAGAAATGGTATTGGGAAAACTGGATATCCGTATGCAAAAAGAATGAAGTTAGACATTAAGCTAAATAAAATAAGCCAGTCACAGAAGGCAGATTGATGGTTGCCAGGGGCTGGGGAGAGGGGAAGTAGGGAGTTAGCGTTCAGTGGGTATATAGTTTCAGTTGGAGAAAATAAAAAAGTTCTGGATGTCAACGGTGGTGATGGTTGCACAACAACGTGAATGTACTTGATGCCACTGAACTGTATACTTAAAAATAGTTAAGATGGTAAATTTTGTTATGTTTGTTTTACCACAATTTTTTAAAAAGCAGTGTTTTCCATGCCTTAATATTATGCCATAAAGAATACACATAAAGATGCTTCTTCATAAGACTCTTACAGATTTTAAACTCTAGATTTCCTTTTTTTTTTTTTTTTTTTTTTTTTGGTGTGAGGGGCAAGGCGTAGGGAGGGGGAAAAGGGTTTAGCAGCTTTCCTGACTTCTCACTTGGGAAGCAAGCCACAGACTGTGTCTTTCTTTTGGTCAGGCAGCATGTTGTTTAAAGACTACACAAATAAGATCTGTAATCTTGAGCATGGGATACAACTATTTTTAGTCCTCTTCCTCCTCTTCCCAACAAACACATATTGGCAGTGCGGACCTATACTCAGCACATATTCCCCCCACAAGTTCTGGGAAGTTTTGAGTTTAGTACTATGCCTAGAAAAGCCAAGGAGGCTTTTTTTTTTTTTAAAGGAGGATAATACATTTTTACTATCGTCCTCCTTAAAATTTATATCCACCAAATAATAAAAGCAGAACCAAACAACAGTCTTCTTCATCAGTCTTTAACCAACTTCTGTGCCTGGAAACAAACTTAAGCCTTATTCTTCTTTGAAGTTCTCCCTACCTGCAAAGCAGTGAGCTAGATGGAAAAGAGGCCTATTTCAGCAAGTCTCAGTCACCTACTAAGAGACATTCTGTGCTCCAGACTGAACATTCAAGGTAAGATCACCTCAAGAGGACATTCCAAGAAGAGGAAGGACTGAGAAACAAGACATTTTATGAACCCCAATGGAATAAAACATGCTTACTGGCCACTGTATATTTCTGTTTATTTGGAGATCATGACTGAGCACCAATCACAACATCTCGATCCTTTAGTTTTAGAAAAGTATAACCAACCAGAAATAGCATGTCTCTTTTCCACTAATAACTTGGGATAATGACAAACTTACGCTTATGGCATTTTCAGAAATGTTTCTCGTCATAGTATACAAGTTTGGTGTTCTACATACAGTCTAATAGACCATGAATGCTCAATATGTTAGTACCATTAAAATAGGCCAATTTCCCCAAATCACTATTTCTATGCCTTCATTAACATACATATCAGTCTATTTATAGGAAAATATCTACTAAATTTAAAATCACCAAAAGCAATATAGTATGACATGATAGGGTCTCCATATTTATGTTTTACAAAATTTGGCATACGTGACACAAAAAGTATTGTAGTGCCAACTAAAAACAGCTTCATTCTATCCTGAAAAATACACACGGGCCAAGAGAATAAAGGAATAATAACTAAAATACACACACACTTCTCCAGCAGATGTTTAGCCTTAGCCTCCATCTTCATCACATTTTATAATAACTTCTGACATGAATTGCTTTTGAGCAATTGCTTTTCTCCGGTGGAGGTGCTAGGAAGCTATGACAATTGTTTGGAGCAGAGACAAAGAAAATGTAAACTACGTGGTTTGAGCAATCCATAAACCAGCTTGCTCAGTCTTTAATAATTTGGACAACTGAGCTGATAATAACTGAATTAATTTGGGTGATAACTTTAGGTTTAGTATTTTAAGAGATGCCTTAAATTGTATCCATTCAAGAAAATGTCCAATACATTAAGAAGAAAATCAGTGAGTTAATAAATCAATATGTTATTGATTATACTGCAAATACTGTGCCACTGTGGGAAGAAAGACAAATATGTAATTCATGATTCGCATCTTCAAGGAATTGACTAATTGTGAAGAAAATACTTAACATACATGAAAATACTTGAGAATATAGCAACCCTGGCAAAATATCTGCAGAACTATTCTAAATGAACAGGCATTCCTTTATGGAAAAACTTATGCAATCCTTTAACAAGAAGATTACTAGAAAAATCATAAAGGCTGAAAAATATTGTGTATAATAATTGTTTAATATCATCTATACCTTAAATTAACTTCCCAAACTGACTGCAGCTCAAAGGAAAAAGTAAATAATTGGTGTCCAGAAGGAAAAGGTAGGATAGAGTCCTATAGATGTTTTAGATAATATTGAGAAGTCATAAAGTGTTACATTCACATGATCTTAGCACAAGTTTCTGGATTATAGATCTGTTCATTTACTATATATCTATTTACTTCAAAATAAATAAATGTCATCTCTTAGTAAAATTATGCCTCTATGGATACTTCTCTATGAAGCAGCAAGCTCGAAAAAGTAATGACGAAATAAAGGGAAAAGAACAGAGAGTACTATGTCATTCATCCAGGGCCATCAAGGAATATGTTCTAGTAAGTCATTTCTCCAGATAGTGAAGTTTCCATCTTTAAATACAGAAGTGACTTTTTAAAACTTTAATGTGTTCCATGGAAATCTTTCTAAAATGCCTTACTACATAATTCATTGAACATATCTACCCATTCCCCAATGGTTCAGGCTAAGTATTATAAGCATCAATTTCTATATTGCACTTCAGAGAGGCTCTGAGAGGCTGCTGGGCTGTTTGGAGGGTTATCTGCTCTTATACGACATAGTGCCATACTGCTGTGCTTCTATAGTTCATCTATAATCTTTTAAATACAGTTTTCTTTTTTCTCTTAAGTTTTATCAATTGTCACTTCTCCCTTTGAATAATATGGTTTACAGGAGGCTACACTGTTTCCTGCCTCAGGGACTTTGCACGTGCTGTTTCCTAAGTCCACTAGGTTCTTTCCCCCAGTCTTTGCCTGGCTAACTTCGACCTTCAGGCCTTCCCTGACCATCTGCAACTTAACCACCCCCCATGTAAAGTAAGGCATAGTTTCAGACACTGTTACTTACCTATGTAGTGATTTGCATAATTTTGCAATTCAATTTTTCTTTGTATTTATTGTTTAGCACCTAACTCCCAACCAGACTGAAAAATCCAAAATAGTGGTCATGTCTGCTTTATTTGCCATTACATACCCAGTGCATAGCACAGTGCCTGGTACATAGAACTATTTATACAGTAAATAGAATTTCTCTAAGAGTAAAAAGTTGTAAAAATTTTAAGCATATTAGATTGGCTATATGGGCCACAATGAAAAGAAAGGAATGCTTTCAAATCCTCTTCCCTTTGGGAAAAAGAGTGCAGGTACTAAACACATACATGATAAAATAAACATAACTAAGATAACTTTACCACCAACACATGCACAAAACCCCTTGGGAAAATGACAAAAACAGAAAAGAATGAAGCGTGTCCTTTTGATACAGATTTTATGTCGCTCTGTCTTCTGGTTGATCCATTCCTTTGCTTCCTTGCTGAAATCACATTGTTAAATTTCAAAAGGCCTTAAAAACTAAAATAAATAACCAAGAAATGACTAGCAATGAACTGAGGTACACTAGCTACACTGGGCTAGTGATTACAGCGGCTGAGTAGACATTATACAAGACATGAACCCTTACAGCAGGAAATTACAGCATTAAAAGACAGAATTTAGCCAAGCAGCACCTGCCACTTATTTATTTATTTTTAACATGGTCCAAATGTGAATATTTGTCTCAGTCACAAAATGAGTCACTCTCATTGAATCTGGCACAGATTAAACTGGAAAACAAAAGCAATTACATAAACTACACACTTTAATAAGGCAGATACAAAGGTTCTCTGGATTATGGTACAAAGCACAATTTAGCCACAGAATAAAGCTTGATGCTCGACAAGAGAACTGACATCAGCACCCTTGCTAATCACAGCACAAAAGCTTCTCTATGTTTTGTGAGAGCACAAAATGGGCCCACATAAATCAGTCTTTGTTATCTGAAAATATCTGGGATTCTTAAAGTTTGTCCTATTTTTATCCTTGCTGCCTTGGTAGCTCCAGAGAAAGCTGAACACTGCTTTGCCAATCCTGCGGAGCAGTAACAGACAAAAAGGGTAAGTTTTCTAGAAACCTGCAGAACCAAATACTCTAAGCCATTTTAAACAAAATTCATGTAAAAATCATTTTAACTATTAAGACTTCCACTATGAACAGGTAATGAAGAAGTTGAAATCTGCAAGAAGTCTGCATAGTTGAGAAGAACTATGTAAAACTTATATTGCTGTCATTTCTTATATGCAACAGTCACTCCAATTTTAAATTGAATAAATGATGCAGTTAGCATGACTTCACCAGCCAAGTCTGCATTTTGGAGTAGCTTAAAAGTCTCAGCACTCTGACACCAATTCCCTGTGCTCAGTGACTGCCTCCTGCACCTAAAGGATAAAGCCCAAGCTCCCTGGCAGGGCACACTGGTGGGAGAGGCAGCCTCCAATCAACTCCTGCCCCACCCCTCAATCTCTCTAGCTTCACTTCTTACCTCTCTGCCTTCCAACCACATGGGAAATGTCTGCAATGCCCTGAACCCTCTCTGCTGTCCTGCCTCTGGCCCTGGGTCCTTGGTACATAATCTATCCCCTGGATTCAGCTCAGCCCTCTTCAGGGCACCATCTCTGAGCTGGCTGTGAGCTCTCCATTTCCACTTTGTTCCTAGTCTTGTACTTGACATCCCTGCATCTGAACTTCTTGAGGGCTGGAGCCATGTCTTTTCACCTTTCGTCTTTCTTTTCCCATTGCCTAGTCCCAAGGAGGTGCTTGCTGCTCAACATCTGCTGAATATGCAACCAAGAACTTTTGAGGCACGAATAAAAATGTGGAAGTTCTCATACTGTCTATGCATTACAGGGATGGGGACACGCTGCAATCTGGCCAGCCCGTTCAAGAATTGTCAGACAAGGGGAGAAGTGTATAAATCATACATTAATTTGTTTTTAAAGCTCTACAAATATCAGACGTATTTTTAAACTTTATTTTAAAAGAACCATTCTTTTAAAGCCTTTGTGTATCAAGCAAACCAGATATGCTAAACTGAAGACAGAACTGTCAAGCCGAAGCTAGGTCTCACGACAGGCTTATCGCACACCAAGTATGGGTATGTACATACTAGGAAGAAAGTACAGACGGAGTCCCATTATTTAATGGAAAGAAAAAAGTCCTCAATGTGGATTATCCCCAAACCACTGCCTGCTTTACTATTATTAACAAATTCAAAAGATTTGCCTAATTAGGCTAACTAGCAAATGGCTTCAGTTTTAAAGAACAATATTGCAACTGCTGCACAGTTGTTTTCTGAGCTCTCTATGGTATAACCCACGGCTCAAAGGCCTAGTGTGATACTTGCCAAGGCTCCCCAACCCCTCCCCTGCACCTTTACTGGAAGGGCTAGTTATTGAGGAAATAGCCAATATACAGGCAGGCAAAAGAGAAGATCAGAGATAAGGTCAGGGGAGTCCAGTGGTTCTCAATTCTGAATGCACATGAGAAATATCTGGAGAATTTTGCTTCCAAAAGAAACAAACAAACAACAACAAAAACAATGTCTGGGGCCTCACCTCAGAACCAAATTGCAGTCGAGGGGGCAGGGTGGTGCACAGGCAGCTGTAAACACTCAACAGGTGATTCTAACGTGCCACCAAGCCTTAGAACCACAGGTCCAATCAATAGACAATGTTGCTCTTTAAAACAGAATTAAAAAAAAAACAAAAACTACAGGTCCTTTCAAGCTCACATCTAATTCTTTATCTTTTTATACCTTCTGCTCTTGCCAATGCTGCCTAGATCTTCCTATTTTTTTTCACAATATTTATTCCACTGGCAAATGTCTTTGAACTGCTTTCAAGCCTAATCCATTCTTCAAGGACCCTTCCTGTCTCCCTCTACCCCTGACGATCAATTACTGCCCTGGAATGTCTCTTGTATTGCTGTAGGATAGACTGGCACAGTCTGTCATTTTACATTTCCAAACTTTCCAAATGCTTACAAATTATTTCCCCAGCTAAGACTATTCCTTAATTTTTTTTTTTTTTTGTATCTGCAACAATGTTCTCCACACTGTAAGTGCTCAGAGACCTTGATGAGATGCTCTTAAAGTTTTCAGTTCATCAGGATGATCACACAGAGCCTGTGAACTTGAATGAAAAGATCTCTGGGAAAGGAAAAAGTCAAAGTTGTTATTGAAGTCCACACTCCTTTAACAGGATGGCATACAAGGTTCTTCAAAACCATAATTTGAGCATGCACATGGCTCTTTCACTCCTCCACGGATTTACGTTTTTGTTTTGTTGTTTTTTTTTTTTTGGTCTGAACTCCTTATCTCCCTCACACAAGGAGCTCCTACTCATCCCTCAAGACCTAGCTCAAGACCTGTTCTTCAAAGCTTTCCTCAACTATCCCTGAGTTAAGGCACAAGCTCCTGCTCCTGTGAGCTCTCAGCACAATCTCATCTAAGCAGCCCGTTAACAAGCCCATTCCCTCACTGCACTTAATTAAGAACAAACTCTGATGACTGCATCTCAGTTTCTGGGTAGCTGCTGAGCCCTAACAAAGTTCACCTTGACCAGACACGCTGAGGAAGAACAGCACTTTCTACATTCCTGAGCCAACTGCCCTTCCACCATGAGGCCCCACCACTGTAATTTCACTTACCCTATATTTTCCTAAGAAAGTGTGGGAGGAAAAGTTAAGTGAAACTTTTTTATTTTGAAATCTCTTAAAAGGTATTTCACAACCTATATTTATGGAAAGAGGACCACTGCTGTGAGTTCTTTGGAAGAACTCAAAATTTATGTATAATCTCAGAAATCTGTAAAATGTCAGGGCTGCAGATGTGTGTTTCTCAAGATGAAAATGCTTTTTTTCTTTTTTTCTTTTTTTTTTTGGTAGAGATGAGGTCTCACTATGTTGCCTAGGCTGGTGGTCTCGAGCTCCTGGCCTCAAGTGATCCTTCTGCTTCAGCCTCCCAAAGTGCTGGGATTACAGGCATGAGCTACCAAGCCTGGCCTGAAAATGCTATTTTTTATAAGATAGGTTTTAATCTAAATTTCATCAACAGGGTAATGGTTAAATATAATAAATAATAGGACATCTATATAATAAATCTATGTAAAACATTCAAAAAGTGAGATAGATCTATTCATGAAAAATGCCCACAAGATAACTATAAAATGAAAAAAATTGCAAAACTGTACATATGATTCCATTTATCTGAAAAAACTGTGTATTTGTACACATGGAACACACACAAACACTGTTTAGAGAACAGGTCTGGAAAGATAAATAACAATTTGTTGACTGTGGTGACTCTAGGAATAGGGATGGAAGGATCAAATTTCATATTTTTATTTTATATAGCTTGGTGTCTTATGATATTTTTTCAAAAAACTCCCATTTATTACTTTTACAATTCAAAAAATATTATATATTTTAAAAGTTTATGCTTAAAAATGCCCTAAAAAACAAAATCTATTAATGAAAAAAAAATATCTAGGAATCATGAGCACAAAAGTTTATATATGTATGGAAATACAATTTATTATTACTCTGCAATTAGTGAATGAATTTAACTTTTCTTTTAAATATAGAATTCCGGGATACATCTGGAAGGAGTCTTAGTCAGGAAATAGCTTAGACAGATAAAGTATAAAGACTTTGTTTTAAAGACTGGAACTCAGGGGGTTAACAAAAAATAAACAAGGAAAGTTGGGAACACTTAAAATAGAGGAATAAATTTCTCACTCTCTTCTTCCCTTAAAAAGTCAAGTGGTTATGATGTTTATATTGTTTCAATTTTTTAAAAAACCATGTCAGTAAATGCTAATACATGTAGGTATTTAACATCTAAAATAAGTGCTTTGGGACTTACTTTATCTAGTAAAAATATTAACTTTCCATAATACTACTACTAGGGTAAATAAAATAAAGAAAAACAAATTAACCATGAAGCAGGGACAAAGGAAAACCATTTGCTTTAAAATACTTGAGTTGTTTTCCAGGAAGCACCATCTTTTCTCATAGAGCAAAATAAGGAAAAAACAGGCTTGGTGGAAGTTTCCACTCCACTGGCTCTATCATTATGATCATCTGTTCCAAACACACACAAGCCTAAAATTTCCTGTTTTCAAACCATTGTCACCATTTTCTAGCCTTGTACTATCTGTGCTAACTTTAGCTGAGTAACATAAACAAAAGAATACACCGAAAATAATGCAGAACAATGCCTAGATCTAGGCTTTCAACTGTTTCATAAACTTTTTTTTAAATGTTCGAGTTTACATACATTGCCTGGATGAAACAAATTAGACAGAAATAAAACAATTTCATAAGAGAAAAAAATCAAATTTAATTCAGAAATACTATAGTAGCTAGGGAATAACTTCAGGAATTTTAAACTATCAATAACAGTACATATGATTTACTTCCTGAAACTACTGCTGAATTGATGCCTACCTCTCAAAGCTTAGGCATAAGTACTACATAACACAAAAATAAAAAAAAAAAGCAATGACAAAACTCCTTAGTATTTAATATACACAAAATGGTTCTTAGACCTTTTCTGGGTCACAGACCAATTTGAGAATCTGATAAAAGCAATGGAACCTTTTCTTAGAAACAGGCACGTTAAGTAGCGTTGTACAGTTTCAGGGGTTCACAGGACACCTGCAGCACATGTTGAGAACCCCCGAGATCAGAGAATAGTTTGGTAGGAGGCTGATCTGCCTTGGACCCAAACCAGGGAAATTTAGTTACTGAAGTTCCACAAGAAAGTAGGTCACCTTGTGGCATTAATTCTCAATATAGCATTGTGGAGCAGGCCAAGTGCATTTTTACTTGTAAGTACTATTTCACTTCTCTCATCATATTTCCCATTGCCGGGGCTGCATTCACACCCTAATTGGGGGGGTTAAGCAGGCTTCCCTACCCTAACCAAGAGGAGGCTGGAGAGACAAGGGCCTGTCTGGGAGCTGATCCAAGATATGCATGCAACGTTCCACGTGAGCAGAGTGGAGTATAGCTCAGCATGTACGGGCAAGAGAGACCACCTGTGTTGGGTCCATCACATCTCACCCTTTTCTTACCACCATGTGCAATAAGAGTCGGTGAGCGCAGGTCAGGATGTGGGCACAGGAAAGCGGGGCCAAGGAGTCCACTCCATCTTTTGCTGGCTTTTGGCCTGCCTCTGGCCTAGATAAGAGTTGAGTGGAGTTTATATGTGATCTGGCCAGTTAGAGATTTGGAATGGGAGTTGGAGCTAGTGAAGAACAAGTATGTACCTAGCTCCCTCTCCTGCACATCTCCCAAAGAACCTATAGAGGCAGAGGTGGCGCAATTGTCCAGGTAGACTCCTGCCAAACTAGCTGAATATAGTAAAAATGCAAGCAAGAGCCGTGAGCATTATCATAAGCTCCAAACGTGCCCACAGTCATTGTGCCATTAATCCCATTTCTAGGAACCTCACCTAAGGAAATAATGTAAAATATAGCTAAATACCTAGGAACCGAATATTCAACACAGTGGTGTTCCAGTGAATATCTGAAATGATCTAAATATTCAACACAAGGTAGGGTGAAAAACTATCCCAGTTTTCCCAGGACTATCTTGGTTTTAGCACTGAAAGTCCCACATCCTGGGAAACCCCTCAGTCCTGGGCAAACCAGGATGGCTAGTCACAGTAAGGAACTGAGTAAATAAATTACGACACATCTCCATATAGGAGTCTTACGCAGCCATTAAAGTGATGCTTAGGAATCACATTTTTAAGATTTTCTTTTTCTCTCCTGGTTTGCAAAATTTCCAAAATACTGAGAGAGCACGGCAAGGAACCCATCTTTTCCATTTGGAGTAGGTGGGAGCTGGTGTGAAGGAGTACTAGCAACACCTTCCCTTCTGCATAGCCTGTCACCTGTCACCTGTGCCAGGTCAAGCTGACTGCTCCAGGGTGACCACGCCACCTTGTGCAAACCTCCATCATAGTGCTCCCCTCCTGCATTTCAATCGATCCTTTGTACAGCTGCTTTCCACCCTCAAGACTGTGTCTTATTCCTCCTTAATCTAAGTGCTTAGCATAGTGACAGGATGCAAGGACTTGGCAGCTAAACAGCATTGTGATAACTGTGACCTGAATAAATGAACACATGAATGAATGTCTTCTGGTGACCCTGATATGCTATCTCTGCTCTTCACTAACTTGGTCTTCAGGTATAACGGATAATGCAACAAACCAAACTAAGCTTTGTTATTGTTGTAAGAGTCCAGCCATAAACTCTATCAAATCTCTACCCTCACAAGGCTTAGTGAACAAAAAGTGAAACTAACTTAGTTAGGGAACAAGTCAATATGAATCCTGGGACTGAAACCATGCCAACATGCTAATATTAGACTCCTAAAACTTCAGACAGTGCCTACAGTATTACAAGAAGGTCTATATACCTTATAGAACATTTTTTGTTTTAGTATTTTTATGTATATAGTTATTAATACATACTTTCTATATGTATATGTGTGCATATACAACATTGTTGCATGTATGTGTGTGTATAATGACTTCCAGCCTCTCGGGCAGAATGTAATGTCATCACAGAGAATAAGGACAAAATGCCATATGCTATGAAGTATGTTGTCAATGGACATGATTAAATGAAAAACAAGATGTGAGAACTTAAATTGTTTATGAGGTAGGAAATTGATACCACATCTCAAATTAAAGATATACAATTTTCCACAGATATAAACAGCAGTTTTAGAGCAGTGCTGTCCAATAGTACTTTCTGTGATGATGTAAACAGTTTCATTGGCCATCACAGGAGCCACTAGCCACGTACGGCTACAGAGAACTTGAGAAGTGGCTGGTGCAACTGAGAAACTGATTTTCTAACTTATTCAATTTAAATTTAGCTACATGTGGCTAGAAGCTATCATATGGACAGTGCAGTTTTAAAGGACATTTCTTCAACTTAAGGGAGAGTCAACATCGATTGCTGAAGAGGGTGCAGCTCTAAATAATAAAACCTACAATGAATATCTAGATTGTGTAATGCAACTAAGTGGTTGTGCCTGAGATCCTAACAAGCAAGCATGTTCCCTGATTTTACTGTGTTTCACAAACTTACTCTACCCCACAGATGCATGCTATCTCTGTTATTATCATTATTAGGAAAAGAATATGCTTGCTTAAAGAAGTTAGTATTTTTTAAAAATTACACCAATCACAATCTAGAATTTTTTACTGAAAATTTATCTTCCATAAAACCAACAGATTTCTAAATTCTATTTCTTGTTCAGCTATCCAATCCAAAATAATTATTTCTTGGGTAGAACTACTGTTTTGAGTTTCCAGCAAAACATACAAAAACGTTCCCATTTTCTCCTCTAAGTTTCTTACTGAACATTCACAATTTACAAAAAAGCAAAACCCTGCTATTTTAAGATTTGGATCACTGTTCAAAAACAATACTTTCATATTAAGAACTAGAAGGAAAGCACTGAAGAGTTACCAAAACAGATTTCAAATTTCCATAATTATATTTATAGGTAATAAGCCAAAACAATGCTTAGTATCATTTTCTTTGAAACAGAAAACTCAGTCTAAAGCTTCCAGTACAAGCTACATGGCAATGAAAAGTTTCTTTAGAAATACATACTTCCGAAGAGATAAATTATGCATTCTGGAGCCACTGACTATAAAACACATTAAGTCCAATATACAAGAATGAATAACCTCATCCAAGAAGAAGAATTAAATACAAAGTTGAACGCGAGACAAAAATGACTCCACACATAATGAAATCAAGATCTCTGAGGCGAACATGGAAGGCTCGGCCCAGGTGCTGACTGATGACACCTCCTGCTCACCCCCACCCCGTGAGAGGTGAGGGGTGTCACCCTTTTGTAAAACATGATTCTTTGGGGAAAATGATTTTTCATTCATGCAACATGCAGACAGTGATCTCACTATACAAGAAAAGCTACCGACCATTTACCTCTTTTTGTTTTCAATAAATCCAAGTGCTATCTTGCCCATTCTATGGTGTGTCAACCCCAAAATGAGTCTAGCTTTCTTTTTCCTGTCAACTTTCCATCTCCCTCTGCACCACCCAAGCCTCATAACCTTTGGCCAACAGGAAGTAGATACAGTGAATTGAAAATAACAGTGGCTGTAAGGGTTTGTATAAGCATGATTTAATGCTTGAGGACTAGGAGAGAAGGGTCAGGGGAAAGAGAAAATGACTAGCAACTTCTGCCAGAAGAATAACAGTGCCATTTGGCAGGACTCAACTCATCTTGAACTCCAAACAAGACTATTACTCAAGTTATACAGTTCATACAATCTAACAACAAGAACAAAAAAATACGTATGTACTGAAATACAATCACTGATATAAGGCCATATACCACGTGCAGCTGACACAAGATAACATACATTCATCTGCTTTAAACATGTTAGAAACCCCGTGAGACAATCAGAGTCATTCACAAAGTGCTGGCATCTGAGGTAACAGGGGACAACCCACTGCGTCTGGCTTGCCAACTTGGAAGTTCACTAAAGTCTGTAAAAGCTAAAAATAACCACATAAACATGTTTACAGCATTTAAAAAATACAGGACCCACACTGTCTCCTAAATATAAACCTTGAGTTTGGAGTACAGGGATTGGCTTTGGGTTTCCAGAGATGTCATCAGGACATCCCACATTTCACCACAGAAATCCATATTTCAGTATTTTACTTTAAATATACAATTGCTAGTATTTAACTATAGTGAAGGAGGAGTGGATTTGGAATGGGGGAAGGCAAGCAGGAAAGGAGAAGGTGGTATTTAATTAGAGGGCTTCAAAATACCACAAACCCCCAACTCTTTGTGCAGGGACCTGACCTTCATAAAATTCTTAAAAGGGTTATTCTGCCTGTATTTTTCCACACAACACATACACTCATCAATCCAGTGGTCCTTTCCCCTTCCCTCATTCCTAATACTATAGACGCTGCTGCAATAGATCAAATAAGATAGGACGGCAAGCGGAACACAGACATATATGCAAAAAAAGCCCCCCCATCCAAATGGGTACATGAGTGTATGTGGGCAACAATTCTAATTCTTGTCCTGTTGCTGAAAAGTGAAATAATTCTCAATCAAACACAGGGAAAATTTTCCAAGTAAAAAACCACAGATTACCTAGGGCAGTTGTACTAACATTATCAAGGATTCCAAGGAGTATTTTACTAGTGTAGAAAAAAGTCTATTTAGTGTTTATAAATTATGTGAAATTATTCTTTTATATTAATTTTCGGATAGGAGTGGTTTAAATTTTATCCTGTCTTTAATTCAAAGAAATCTTAAAAATTTAGCAGCTGTTAAAAAGAAGAAAAAGAAAAACCTACAGCAACAAGCTTAGTCTATACTTGTATATCATAAACTTCAAATGTCTGTGCCTCTTAAAGTCCTGTGAGGGAATCTACATTTCCGAAGGTTGTCCAGTATCTAAGCAGGAGTGTTCTCCAGAATAAAACTCTATCAGTCCTATGGGCATTTTCTTTACCAAATTCATTTTTAATAAACAAACTACTAGCAACAACAAGGCCGACTGAAAAGTTAGGGAAAAATTATATATAATCCTAGCACCATTAAAAGATACACTTTTCACATTCTCATCTAATCTTTATTCATATTCATATATACTTTTAAGTAGCTAGTTTTTAAAACAAAGATGAATATATCTTTGGTTACATGAGTCACACGTCTAACTTTCCGAGGCAGGTTTAAAATTCACTAATTTTTCACTTATTGTGACTTCTTTCAGGAATTTTTTACCATGCTGGAATTATGGAGGGAAAGGTGAAATGCTCATTGAAATGCTTTCTGAAACTCAATAAAAAATGCATTTAATAACTGTAAAAACACTAGATATTTATTTACTTTCTAAGTTACAGCATCCCTGATACCTTCTAGCAATTAAGATATTTAATTATAACTCAAAGAATGTCCTGTTAGGCCTTGCCCAATTTGGTACAGCATGCAGTTGGTGTCTAAGCAAATAACAACTAAAACAGGTATGTGTAATCCTCTCCATAGAAACGTTACCACTTTTTTTTTTACCAATAATTGAAATCTCGTACTGTACAGAATGATGTATTAAATAAGTGGCATGAGGTAGTGAGTGACACTGACACTGGACAATGACAGAAACAAATATAATCCTAGCCCCTACTTGGGACTGTAGAGAATTTATTTCAAAAAAATAAAAAAGATTTCTCAATGCTTCAACTTAAACTAGGCATTGTAACGTCAAGACATTCTCAGGAAAAAAAAAAAAAACTCCTTAGCCATTTAAATGTTTAAATTTTAAAACTTAAAAAACAAGATAGCCTCCTTACAGTTATCTAAGATAACTATTCATTCCAAAAATAGAGAGGAAGTTGAGAAGAAACAAAACATCTCCAGTTAAAATTTGACTAAGATTTAAAAAGAAATAAAAACAAAAACACCACCCTATATTTTGTTGAGTAACTGACCACGGAAACACAAAGCAATGACATTATCATTTAAAGATTATGTAACCCTAGGTTGGCTGAGGTAAATAACCTTTTGGTAACTGGATTCACTTCTTGGTGGAGCAAAGACAAAGGAAGAATTAAAAAAACCCACAAAGGCCAGGTGTGGTGGCTCATGCCTGTAATCCCAGCACTTTGGGAAGCTGAGGCAGGAAGATGGCTTGAGGACAGGAGTTCGAAACTATCCTGGGTAACACAACAAGACCCCCGTCTCTACAAAGAATAAGAAAAGTTCGCTGGGTGTGGTGGTGCACGCCTATAGTCGCAGCTACTCGGGAGGCTGAGGCAAGAGGATCGCTTAAGCCCAGGAGTTCGAGGCTGCAGAGAGCTATGATTGCGCCATTGCATTCGAGCCTGGATAACAGAGCAAGACTCTGTCTTGTCTCCAAAATAAAACAAACCAGAAAATCACAACATCTTTAGCTAGTTTTCTAGACATGGCATAAATTAAGAGGAGGGACTTATGCTCTCGTAACTGAAGCCCCCACCCCAACTCCATATGGCATTCTAATCACTGTGAGCCCTTGGAAGGGGGTAATCAGAAATAAAAACTACCCAGCATTAGCCACTGAGAATCCCCTCGAAGCCTAGTCCTTTCACCAAGTGGTTTAGAGGGCGGTCATAACTGACAATCTGTTTACACTCAGTCGCATAGGCTCTTTCTCTTTACTGCTCTATTCTAAAACCCTAATGCCTGACAGAAGTAGACACTCAATGAGTATAGATGAGTCAATGAATGGATGCGGGTCTTGATGCACAGTATAAGATGAACCCTATGGGGACTGTCATCATAATCATCAATAAACAATTATTAAGTGTTCATTATTAAGTGGTTCAATAGTGGACATAACCAGAAAAACAAATGCCATACTATGACAATAAATTAAAAAATTTCCATTAAACTTGTATATTTATGTTTTGAATGTAAAAATAAGTACGATAAAAACCACTCTGGATGCCATTCTAGGAAATACAACTAAATAGAAAAACTTTCCCTGACAGTATCCAGAAGGATCAGCGAACATATGGCAGAAAGGCACACTAAATACAATGTACTGGGATGGGTTTCTTTTCTTCTCCATTCTTTTGTCTGCCCCCTAGTGGAGTGCTTATGAGCAGGGAAACCTCAAAAGAGGCAGGCATTGCAAATATGTGGAAAAACAAACAAAAACACAACAGAACAAAATAAAAAACAAAGCACAAAAAGGTTATCTGTACTTTGAACTTCTACAAATCAGTTACTCAAGAATAGAAAAAGTAACTTGTGAATTCCTATTAAAGACCTTTGTCCCAAAGACAAAATTTTTCTATAAACATAGGTAGGTTAACTATTTCCTTGTGCACCTTTGGACTTTTGATCATTGCCTTTTAAAGAAAAGCCGCCATCTCTACATTGTATCTAGGTAAGTATGTGGCTTTATTTAAGACGACAATTTCCTGGGTGCTAGTTTCTACGTTGACATGATCCAGCCACTTTACTTTTGGTTTTCAAGTGTCTTAGACACAAATAACTCAAACGAAATCATTCCATAGAGACAACTCTGGAAATCTAAGGATTTATTTCCACAGTACTGCAAGGCAAGGAGCAGGTAAAGTGAAACAGGAGACTGGTTTGATGATGGCAGACATTGCTGTGAGACTCCCCTGAGAAGGCACACTTATCTCTCCTAGGAGCTTTCTGTCTAGAACGGGGTGAAGGTTTTGTCTGCAATCTCCTCATCAGCGATGGAAGGCTCTCCTCTAAACCAGCCACCCATTTGATACTAGAGTTTGTACTAACATACACAGTTGTTTAAATATGAAGATGACAGACACCAGAACTGACTTATGTAAACAACCAACGTGCTGACACCTCCCCCCCCGCCCCACCCCAACTAGTGACACATATTTGCAAGGCAGCCAGCCAGGGTTATAAAAACGACATGCACTGAACAACACATCAGAAAATGATCCATGAGAGGGCGATACAAGTATCAGACATAGTTTCTGGCCTTAAGTGATCCAGTGGTTCTGTTTCCTAATGTCTAGAGCAACTAAAATGCATAATAACTCACAATTATTATAAACAAAATGATTTATAGAGGTGATTCTAGATTTTCTCCCATATTTAAGTACAAGAACATATAAAACTCCTCCAGCATCACTAGAAATTCTGCTTCCCAAAACTGTCTAAAAATCAAATAAGAGAATCCATACAAAAAATATTCTGAAATGAATACAGGCACTAAAATAAACAGAGTTTAATCATTTTAATACCCTTTGTAGAAGTGAATTAGTATGATAATTTTGGCAGGTTTTTAAAAAGTTAGCTTCCAGAGATTTATGACTATGTCTTACATGTATATAGTATCAGCTTAAAACACCCTCACCCACTTTTTTTCCACAGAGGAAGGTGAGTAGCCTAAATCAGGGTAGATAGTATTCAAAGGTTTATTTTAATAAACACGATATGGAAACACAGGACTTGGAATTTTTCTGTTCTCAAACTGTTGTGAATGCTGTGGAGGGTGGGAGGGATGAGGAGAGAGGACATCCATCTTTCTCTGTTCATTTATCTCTTCCCGTTGGACAAAACCCTTCAGCAACAGGAAGTACCAAGGAAGACAGAACAAAACTCCAACGCTTGTAATGCTTTTTCCAACGTCTCTGCCATTGTTCCTATCTCTACTAGAAAGGCAAGGAAAGGCATATTTCAACCAAGGACTATCAAAAGATTTATTTCAATTATCAAGGTTCATATGTGAGGACGAAAGAAGTGGGGGACTTTCCCAGCTTTCTATACTTGGATATGGATCCTTGAGTTAATTTTCATCCCTTGTTTTACTGCCAACTTATTTATAGAGGGTAAAACAGCTCAAATAATTAACTTTCTTAAAATTTACTTTATTTAGACAATGATATCAGCACCAAGTTTTAAATACACTAACATTATGATATAATTCTCAAAGCATGCTTATACATCTAATTTAATGTTTTGGAGTCTGTTCAAATTATTCATTAAAATGAGTGACAAGAACAAAACAATGAAGCTGCAGCTGCTTCATCTGTGTATCTGATTTGCAGCATGTAGTGTATTTGTAGTTAAATAGAGGAAAATAGTTTAACTCAGGAAAGAATTGTTCCCACTCCCAAATAATTAATTATACTTTAAAAATTAGTGCAGTATCATTATTAAAGAATTATGTTTATACAGGCAGCACTAACTTGTGTTCTCTGAAATTAAACTTACAGCATTAATCACAATTTGTAATTATATTTTATTATTATTATTATTATTAAGAGACAGGGTCTCATCTGTTACCCAGGCTGGGGTGCAGTGGCATCATCATAACTCACTGCAGCCTCAAACCCCTGGGTTCAAGAGATCCTTCTGCCTCAGCCTCCTACATCAGCCTCCCAAGTAGCTGGGATTTCAGTGTGCCTGGCTGATTTTTGCCGGTTTCCTTAGCATCTTATCTCTCCAATCAGACTATAAGCAACTTGAGGGCAGACACCCATTTCAGCCACTACTGTCCACCAAGGTCCTAGCACATTAAATGAAATAATAGGTGCTGAATGCAATATTTATGTTAAAATGTTTTAATTCATACCTACAAGGGGGCAAAACACCAAATTATACCGAAGAGCTGATCAGATAACACAATAATCCCTACCCTAGACATCCTGGCCCCTAGTTCTACTCTAACAAGAAGCATGTCCTGGTTTTGGCTTCTCTTTATGGTTACTTACCTCCCCTGCTGGTTGTTCTTGGTTCACCTGCTCCCTGCTTCCCCTCACCACACTCATCCTCTGCCCTTCTCTGTGTCTGGCAGGGGTGGGTGTATTATTTCCCTTTATTTCCCCCATTTCCAGCAGTGGCTGCTTACATTCCTGACCATAGCGCCCCCAGGTGGTTGCTCTTCCATTGTTCTAGCACTCACTGGACTTGTGTATAGTTTTAAAAATTAGCATTTATTACTTCTTCCTCTGTCCCTCAACCCTAGGAGTGTAAGGACCCTCTTGCTTAATCCCAACCCACAATGCCGTAAGCAGTCCCTTTATCAAAGTCTGCATGTGAACCATCTGGGCTGAATTCAATTTCTTACTAGGACACTAAAAGAGATATTACTACTTCACATTTCCAGATAATATACGTATATATGACATTGCTTTTAGACACTATCTACTGAAGTCCTGTCTTGACAGCTCACTTTCTTTTTCCCAAGGGAGTGACAGCACAAGTTCCAGTCCCTCAACCAGAAGGACTTCAAGGCACATGCTTAAGCTGCTGCATATTTCGTCAGCCTCAGAGTGCATCTTCTAACTTTCTTGGAAAAAGTCAGTTTTCATCCTCTTCCTCCATTTTTCTTCATGCCTTTCCACTGCCCAGTTTCCATCTGCTGTATCTATACTTTACATTGTCTCGGTTGGTGACATAATTCTGTTCTACAACCAGGTCAACTTTCTATGATTTTTATTCTAAGGGTTACAACAAAGAGATTAAAATCAATAAACAGCATTTACACCATCATGGCCACAGATGTGTTTTTCCCTACAGTCCCAAGCAGGGGCTAGGATTACATTTGCTTCTCTCCTTGTCCAGTGTCAGTGTCACTCACTACCCCATGCCACTCTGCAGAGAATGCTCCCACAGTCAGGTTCTAAGGTTTCTCTCTTTTTTTTTTTTTTTTTGCCTCACCAGTTCCCTTTATCAGATCTTCAACTTTCCCCAAGCTTCCCACTTCCTGTATCTATCCCCTGGGTCCACTCTGCTGGAATCCTCCCAACCACATCCCCATCCCCTTTTCCTTCAACAGGAATGGGTGCTGACAAGCCTGGTCTGTAGCTTTTATCCTGTGATTTCCTACATTGCTCTCCACCAATCCCTGCATACCATGTCTTCTTTCTTGGCTTGCCCCTCATTTTGTTTCATCCAAGTCCTAAGAAAGGGTATATGAAAGGCATGCTTTAAAGGAGGGAGCACAGTACAGTAGTTAATAATAGCATTTCATAATTCACTTCTGTTTGGAAGAACACAATTTCAAAAATTAGTATTTATTATAGTATCCTCTTAGAATGAAGTGAACAACAGTATTTTAAAAGCACTCACAGACATTTTGTGGGGTTGAGAGCTACAACCAAAGGCCTTAACTTCCAGCGTTACTTGCATCTAACAATCCTATCATTTGCCATTTAAGGTGCAAAAAATATTAATGCATGAAAACATGCATTTCATGTTCAGTTTCCCTTTTACATGCTCAACTGTTTATCTGTTAAACAAAATCCATTCAAAATTTAAAATACTCTTCTTACACAAAGACATCTAAAATGACATCAACTGGCAACCTATATGCGTCTGGGAAGGATATGTCATTGGAATAATGATTAACTGTATTTACTCTATTAATTCATTCACTCATCCAAAAATATTGATTAAGCAACTACATGTGCCACTGCTGGAAGGGTAGTAGATGAAGAAACAAAAATTCGCCTACCTCAGCAGACTTAAATTCTACTGGAAAGAGACAAAAAACAAACAAGTGAACAAACAGCATTAATTTTAGAATTCTATAATTGCTATGAAGGAAAACCCAAGTTGATCTGAAAGCCCTAACCTTATCTGAACAATCTAAAGGCTGTGGGGAACTGTTATAACACTCTCATAAAATGTGTTTCAGTAGATTAAGCCACCATTATTCTTAACACAGTCCCTCTGGGCAATGACAATTATCAAGCTCTTAGGATCAGATCCTGGGAGCTGTACAGACTTGAAAGCTCTGCAATCTTGCTCTCTCAAACATCTCCATGGCTAATAAGATGAGGTAATCGATGTGCGGCTTCACGTTGTAATCTCCATGCAAGGCCATTACTTGAGTCCCCTGACATCATCAAATACCCGTCCTGGAACACTCATCACTCCAGTCCAATATCCATCAACAGAATAAACAATCCGAGTACAAAAGAAGGAAAGAGAGGGAACGAACTACACTTTGTTAAACTCTTCCTTGTTTTTTAAACATTTTCTACATTTTGTAAATAATTAAGTTTGTTCTTCCCCTACTTGAAAGAGCAAGTGGAGCAAATCCAGAAGTACTAAGAGAAAACGAAAAAAGGTATTTAGGAACCCAACAAATGTTTGATGATAACAATGATGATGATTAAGGCAAGTGGCTAAAGGGAATAGAACTGCTCTATTTGTATATTTATTTTTGATTAGTAAATAAATATAAATAAAAAATAAATACACAAAATATGAGGATTTTGTATGTATATATGATAGGTTTTCTGAGGGAATACACCTTACATAAAATGTATGTTTAGTTAACATTACTTGACATGATGCTAAAAATTTATTTTTGCAATGGAAAATAATCAAAGAGTCACACTTTCCTTCAAATGGGAGCATTTAAATTGGATACAGAGAATAACCGAGGTGGGTTCCCAAGGGAAGGAGGGATGTCAACACTGGACTTCCTCAAGAAACCTCCAGGTTCCCTTTTGATCTAAATCTTTCTCCTCTTCTGCTGACTACATTTCTTATTCTGGTTTCTCCTGCCTTCTCTCTCTAACATTGTTTTCTATCTGTCTCTTTTTTTTTTTTCTGAGATAGGGTCTTACTCTGTCACCTGGGCTAGAGTGCAGGGGCATCATCATAGCTCACTGCAACCTCAAACTTCTCAGCTCAAGTGATCCTCCTGCCTCAGCCTTCTGAGTAGCTGGGACTACAAGTGTGTGCCACCATACCCAGCCAATTTTTCTATTTTTTGCAGAGATGGGGTCTCATTATGTTTCTCAGGCTGGTCTTCAACTCCTGTCCTCTAGCGATCCTCCTGCCTCCTTGGCCTCCCAAAGTGCTAGGATTGCAGGTGTGAGCCATTATGCCCAGCCTTCTATTATCTCTTATTTCCATTTTATTTCTTCTTATGTTTATCCTAGGTACATAAAAGGTTTTTTGTGTTTGCTTTTTTTTTTAAGTGTCATTTAATAAATCAGCTTTGATTGTCCTTTTCTAAATTTAGAAAGCAGCTATCATTCTATTTCTTTTTGTTTTCAGGCACTTTTTACATTTGAGTATGGGTCTGTCTTGACTTTTCTTTTTTTCAGTAAAGCAGGTATCATTAAAAAGAAAATGGCCTTCCATTCTTGATGCAGAAATCAGAATATGGTCTTTGATAATCTGGACATTTACCAGTTGAAAGCATAAACTAGTTGAGATGATTTGTCTTTTCCCACAATAATAATAATTAACATTTATTGAATACTCATTATGTACTACACATTGTTCTAAGCACTTTATACATTAACTTAATCCTCATCACAACCCTATGAGATAGGCTGTCATTATTCCCATTTATAGATGAGAAAACGAGTCACAAAGAGATTAAGTAACTTGTCCAAAGTCACACTGGAAATGGTAAAACCAGGACTTGAACCAATGGAGTCTGGCCCCAGACCCCGTGCCCTAAAACACTTGACATCATACTACATGTTTATGACAGTGGGCAGTAAACATTTTTGTAAAGGGCCAGACAGTAAATATATTAGGCCTTATAGGCTACACATGGTCTCCATGTCATATTCTTCTTTTTTTTTTTTTTTTTACAGCCCTTTATAAATGTGAACAACCTTCTTGGACAACATCAGGCCCATAGGCCACAGTTTGCAGATCCCTGATCTATGATTTTATTATCTCATATGAGACAGTCCACTATTTTTCACTTATACAAATTCAGACAGAAGCAAAAGATTCCAGATAAGTAGGCTTAAAATCCATACTCCATGAATGCTTAAGAGCTATCAATTGTGGGTAGTCATTGAAACAGTAAAAATAAAGAAAATGCAGAAATCAAAGAATTATAGTTCGTTTGTGGACACATGCAAGGATATACAGCTCACAGATATGAACCAGGTGCAATTATCACCAATGGGAAGTAATTATTAGAAAAATCTTAGCTTCAACAGCCCAGTGTTTCAGAAGTAAAAACCTAGGTATTCATCTTTATATCAATTGGACATGATTACTATTATAATCCGCATACTAAAGAAGTGTTTTCTTCTTCAAAGTTCCTTATAAATACTAATTCATTGTTACATTATCAAAACAGTCATTATCTTCAATATCGGAAACTAAAGAAGAGCAGCTTATGAACTATTAACTCAAGACTCCTGAGGAATTTGGAAATCATAAGAATATGAATGTCATCAACCTGTACCTTTCTGGTTATCTGGCAAGGTCCTAATCACATAAAATATTAACATCACTACTTATCACCCTCTTAAGAATTAGAAACTTTTGAAATGAGTTTTTGTAGGCTCCATGTATTTTACCACAATTTAATTGCCTCTTAAAAATCATAAGCTCTATTCCAACAATGCATTTTGATAAATGCAACCAAGAAGTAGGAATTTAAACAATTTACACTGGCTTTTGACTTTACCAAGTCAAACACTTTAATCCACAAATCCCATCTCTTAGAAAAGGAGCACCCTAGAAGTAAGCATTTAGCTAGCACTGATTCAAAGTATATACTGTTAATTATTTTTACCATTTTGGTAGATGAAAAATAAAAATTGAGAAACAGACTGACCTACTTTCTTCCCTATTACCTTGGGACCATCTGTTTAAAATAACTGCAACTATTTTCAGCAGTTAGGCACTGAGTTCCTTAAAAAAACAAAAACAGATGCCTGCTTTTAAAGATCAGCCCATTATCAAACATATGAGCATTACCTGCTTGCAAAAGTGTGCAGTATATGTTACTTGCCAAGCCTAAAAATGCATATTTTTAAAGCTACCACACAGCAGTTTAGGACATCGTTTCACTTCTTTTAATTGTTTTTTAATGCTAAAAATACAAGCATAAAATAACTTCAGGAGGTAATTTTTATAAGCATTTAAAAATATTTGTTATAACACTAGATCTTTACTCACAACTTGGCTGCCCTTAAGAATTTGTACATTTCTTCTGTTGAGAAAAGTTGCTTACTTAATAGTTAATTTTTACCTGAAGTACTTTCTTCTGAATGCAGAAACTCAGGTATTTCACCTTTGTTTTCTCTTTGGGAACAGTGAGGAGTCAGAGATAATTTCAATGAATAAGTATGTAGTTTTCTTCTTTACATAGAACAAAGTTTATCTTTTATATATATCTCTCTCAGAATATTACAAGGGTGCAAACGCTTTGGTCACATAAATTGCCTTTGCACGACCTGAGTCAAAGCTACAAGCGAGCCCATCCCCCAGACAGTGTGCACCACATACATTAGCTTACCCATCTCCTAAAATTTATCTTTTAAAGAAAAAAGTCACGATAAATGGTTTCCCTGCACAACTCCCCTCTTGTCTGTTTGCATGTATGTACATACGTATGTATTTTGCTCTGAAATATCTACCCTGCTCCCAGAAAAAGCTTCTTTAGAAGCCAGTGTACTTTGTCCTTGCCAGGTCAAGTAAGGGGTTAAGTTTAATTTACAGAGCAAGCCTTTCTTGTCAGCCAGAGTAGAGGAGCTGGCTGAGAGAAAGAAAGAGCAGAGCTAATCAGCATTCACTCCTTTTAACACATTCCCATCCTTTCTGCTGCTTTTTATCACCCTTTCTTTTCTCCCTCAAGGTTTACCTGGATTTGAGGTTCAATACCAAAAATAAATAAATATTTAATAAATAATACCTTATGGGAGACACAATTCTGTGTTACAGCAGCTCTTTAGTTCCTCTTCTCCTAGAACAAGGATATTTAGACCTTCACTTGAAATATTTTTTTTAATAAATAAATAATGGATGCATTTATTAAGCACCTTGGGGCACACCATTACTTGTTTACCCAAATCTGTTCTTCCGTTCTTCCATTGTGAATGAGTTGTAACTGGGTATATGGCCACTTCTCAGCCTCTCTGGCAATCTCTCCCCAGTGGAGAGTGCATACCAGGGATGTGTGCTTTTCTGGGTCTGGCCCTAAAGACAGTAGGCATGCTTCCTCCACACTCTTTCCCCTCCCCTCAAGCTGGGACATAGACATGCCTGTGACCTATCTTTGACTATGGAGATGGGCTCTGAGATGTAGGGAGGGTGGAGCAACAAGGTGGAAGGAACCTGGGTCCCTGAATTTTTGCAAGGCGCAGGACTGCTTTGCAAGCCTGGAATGCTCACTTCGTTACGTAAGCAATAAAAAAAGTTGTATCTCCTTTGATTCACTGCATTTTGGGGTCTCTCTGTTCCAGTGGCATAGGCTTTACCATAACTGGTATAAACACTCACTATATGTTCTGAGTGTTTTACATGAATTATCTCATTAATGAGCCTCTGAGGAAAGTAGTGTTACTCTTCCTCGTTTCCAGATGAAGAAACATAGATTTTTGGAGGGTTGAGTGAGAAGAGTAGTGAAGGTTGGTACAATGATCAACTGCAGGTCTATATGAGGCAAAGTTCAAATGCCTAACTACTGTACCACTGTGCTTCCTAAACAAAACAAAAACCTACTAATCACTTTACAAATTAATTGAAATTTTTCTTTTGTCATGTCCCTTATATACCTGGAGCAGAAATACCATAAGTTCAAAATAAAGGGACATAAATCACATTGGTTTGCTCACAAATATCCTTAATTTACTATTAGCTGAAGATCTAAATCTGTTTTAAACTCCAAAACTTTGAAGGAATCAGACAGCCGGTGAACAAGAAACAGTTTTCTTCATGAACCTTTTCACTCCATTTCTAAAATTCTAGTATGTTGCACAGAAGGCCTAGATCTGCAGCTCAATTATAAATACTGGATTCAAAATGAATTCACTCTAGCTGTGTTTAATATCATGTTTATTATGAAACAGTCCACGAAACACTGTTACACAACACCAGGGTTTTCCTTTCAGTAATATGAGGCCACACACCTTCACTCTTCCCAAACTAACACCAGGAGAGGTGCCAGAGAAGTATGTCTTGGAGGGGGCTGGCAGGGTGAAGGGAGGAGGGGGACTGGAAGATAAGCTGCTTTTCTCTTTACATCTTAAAAATCATCTTGCTTAAAAAATCCTTTCATCTTCCAGAAAGCTCTTATAACCAAGTGCCAGAATCCACTTACTTATTCATTCAACAAATATGTACTGAGCACTTACATCTGATGAGTACTCTGCCAGACACTGGGTAGAGAATAGTAAGTAAAGCAGAGTTAGGAGAGGGAGGGAAAGCAATAACTTTCATATACTGGTAATGGTCTTTATCCTAATGTAAGCTTGAATAAAAACTCCAGAATAAATTGTCTTCTTCCCTATTAACTTTAAAATGCATAAACCACAAAAAAAGAGATCTCTTCGCTTTCCTTCCTCATCTTTCAGACATTCCTCAGTCAGAGGCGGCTGGAAGTACTACTGTGTTTACATTACAAGCACCTGCACCTGAACTCACAGGTGAAGGCCTACCATGTTGCCTAGGTAGTATCTTTCCCAACAATCCTTCCAGATGATCTAAACATACATTTGAAATTCATGTTTATCCATCTGCTTCCCAACACCGTCGCCAACCTCACTAGATTTAATTAATAGGAGACGAGTGAACAACATAAATTCTTTGCCAGCATATTAAGTATTTCATTATTTATACTGGTCTCCTCATTCTAGGCTTGGTCAAAAAGACAGAGGAAGAAAAAGGGTTGGTCCTTCAGAGGGTAAATCATCTCTATAAAAATAAAAGCTCTTCTGACATTTGATTAGTGACCGTGGCAAGATGAAACTGTGGAAATACTACCTTCTGTGAGTTTAATGTGAGTGATTTTCGATGGATCTTTGAGCAGTCAGCTGTGCCCCTGGCAGCCTGGTGCAGAAAATGCTTCAATGCTCCTCTGTGGAGTGGACGGGGCAGCTTTCCTGCAGGCAGCCCATCTCCTGCACTCATGAGGGGGTTTTGCCCACATGCTCCTCCCTTATGCCTTGCAAAAGCTTTGTCTGATCTCTGGCTCGGCCTTGGCTTTTCAAGGAACTGTTTAAAATGTCCAAATATGAATGTATTCTAACACTGCTTCAGGTCTGAAGAAATCAGTGCAAAAATGTAGTTTTGCTAAAAACTAGCTAAAAATCACTCTGGGTTTTTAAGATCTTAAGTGGCACTCATTTTCAACACAATTATTAGAACTCTATTTTCATTTGCACTTAAATCCCTCCAGGTGGTAAATTACATTTCTAGTGAGAGCCGCTAATTTGCAGATGGCACTGTTTGTAGACAGAATCAATGTAACACTGATCAACAAAATAGTCACTGGGCTCGTACTAGATGAAAGTGAAGAATACACAGTTCAGTCGGGTCTGGACTTGGCCTCAGATCTAGTCTCTGCAAGGAGATTCAAAATATATAAGGAATAATTACAATCCCAGACAGAAAGTAGCCAGTGCAGCAAGAGAGATATACAAAGCACTATGAGCTCTCAAGGAGGGTCAGCTTACTCTTAAGGTGGGGTGGGGGCCCAGCTGGAGAGGGAAATACGATGTGGGAGGAACCAAAATGAAGTCAGCACCCCCTCTGCCCCAGCCATAGTGTGCCTACCATGTGCCAGCTATAGACCCAGGTCCCTGAAGCCTTTGGACAGAGCGAGGCAGAGGAGATAAGACCAAATAAGGGGCAAAGGACAGAGCAGGCATGAGGTACTTCTGTTAGGCTGGAATCCAGAGGGTATGTAAGTCTGTGAAAGAAAACAGGACAGGAAATGAAGATGAGGGCCAAGGAGTGGGAAGACCTTAAGTGACAAACCAAGGAGCTTGGCCTTTTGAGTAGGTAATGGGGACTCACTGGAAGTTCCTTAAAAAGGAGTAACAGAAGAGCCACACTTACAGGAGTTGACTTTGGAGGAGGCTGAGCCTCTAGGCAGGGAAACCAGTGAGAAGGCAATGGGTAGAGAGAGTCTGACTTACAGGTGTGGCCGTGGGGATGAAACAAGAGTTGAATGCAAGATAGAGCAGTGGGCTGCAGGAAGCGGGGAAAGTCCTTGAATTACAATGCTCCACTTTACAGACAGAAGCTCGTGTCAGTAAGCCACCAACTGCACCCTCAACCCTTCACCTCCACCAGGCTACTTCATGCCTGGCTCCTTAAAGCTAACCCTAAACATTACTTCTTCATAATCACTTGCATGCCAGCTCATTCCCTCATGGGTCACTAGTCTTCCTAAATGCAAAGTCCTAACTCTGCATTGCCAAGGCAGGGACTCACCCTGCTCACCTTGTCCTCTACTGGGGCTCCCCAGTTGTTCCTCTCATACTCATTTTCCCATTGCCTGTAGTAGAAGTCAACAAACGTCTTCTGTGAAGTGCCAAACAGTAAATACTTTAGATTTTGCAGGCCACATGGTCTCTGTAGCAATTATAGGTTGAGCAGCCCTAATCTAAAAATCCAAAATTCTCCAAAATCTAAAATTTTGAGCATTAACATAACAACCAGAAGTGCAAAATTTCACACATGACCTCACGTGATGGGTTGCAGTTAAAATGCAGTCAAATCTCTGTTTCATGCACAAAATTATTTTAAAATATTATATAAAATTACCTTCGGGCTGTATGTATATGATATATAGGAAATATAATTGAATTTCATGTTTAGACTTAGGGTCCCATCCCCAGACATCTCATTATGTATATGTAAATATTCCAAAATCCAAAAAAATACGAAATCCAAAACACTTATGGTCCCAAGCATTTTGGATAAAAGATATTCAACTTGTATACAACTCTTTCATTATCATGTGAAAACAGACATAGATAATTCATAAACAAATGGGTATGGCTGTGTTCCAATACAATTTTATTTACAAATACAGGTGGCTGGCTGATTTGACACTCAGACCATTGCTTGCTGACCCCTGATCTATACTAATAAAAGCTTTAGCAGGATGTCCAGCTTGCTAATAATTACATTTCCTAGCCTCTCTTGCAGCTAGCCAAGGTCATGTTCTGGCCAGCAGGATAAGAGTGAAAATGATCTGTATAGTTTGTAGATCATCCTACACCTCCTCGGCTGAACTGAGATCTTGGTGAGCCATCACTGACTGTGAAGATGAGGGCAACCCTCTCAGGATGGCAAGAGAAACAAGGAGGAAGAAATTTGTCTATTGAGGTACCCTACTAGTCCTGGACCACTAATATGGATCACCTGAACTGTTCTAAGAGCGAAAGAGAAGGGAAAAGCAGCAAAAACATTTTCACTTATTTAAGTCACTGTATTTGGGGCATCTTTTTACAAAGATCCACATTTTCAAGTTCAGCTCAGTGCATGAGATTGTAATTAATTAGGAAGGGACAACAATTTTGTTCCAGGGCTACGAAACTCCAATGATCAATCATAAACCCACACACTGGGGTCAGATGATGTGGCGTAAGTCTATCATTATCACAGGAACTAATATCTACTGAGGAACTAATAACTGTGCCGCACACTTATAAAATGCAAGCTCTCACTTATCTTTAAAGCAATTATTATGATGATCGTTTTTATAGCTGAGGTTCAAAGAGGTTAAGAAACATGCCCCCAAGATGATACTGCTCCTAAGTAGCTATGCAGAGATATAAACTCAGGGACACATGACTGTCGAGCACGTTCTTTTCCCCAAATCAACTCCCAGTGTCAAGGACAAGCCACAGTACTTTTACTAGGCAATGGCTCTGTGACTCCAGGTTTCAATTTTCAAACTGAAAACTGTCACGAAGATCCACTGACTATTGGCTCCCTTCGGTTTAATTACTACTCCCCTTTAAAAGCCAAGTAAACCAAAATGACACAAGGTTCAATGACTTACCCAGATTCCTTTGAAAGACTTCGAGAATGCCAAAATGTGGATTTCATCAGACAACCCTGCTGGCTGCCAACTCAGCCAAGTACTACCATCGTCTCCTCCTTCACTGCCCGTTGGAAGTTAACTGCCTGGATACTGCTACACCAGACTGAACAGTGCCTGCAAATGCAGTTGCAAAATACACTAGCAGAAGAGAAGAGCTTCTTTTCTCTCCAGGAAAGGTTGGACAAGCCCATCGGCATTTGCTGTCAGGTGCAGCATCTCTGCTGGGGGCTTGGCCCCCATCATGGGGAACATCTGGCTCCATTTCACTGACCACCACAGCCCTTCCCATCCTATACAGTCAGGAGGCTTGAAGAAAGTCATGTGCATCCAGAAATTACAGCACAACCAATGGTACCAACTGA
>NW_012143301.1:2582237-2585392 GCF_000956105.1 Propithecus coquereli | reverse complement strand
GCCCGGAGTTTCACACTAATGGTCATATGATCCTCCAAGTGCTGTTTCTCAGACTGTTATCTTCCTCTGACGAACAGTCTCTTCTTTCATAAAGCCAACAGATCATCAAAACAATGTGAACTAACCAAGCTCTTTTACTTTTTAAATGATGGAACCTCTTAACAGAGCAAAACAGGACTTTTAAAGAAGTATTTCAGGAGAAAGAGAAGATAGGGAGTTTCAGGAAAATGTCTGATAAAATTCCATTGCTTTTCCAAAACAACAGAAACATAGTTTCCCAAGCCCCAAACACAAAAGCAGAGCAAAAAATAAAAGTATGTTCTTCAGTTACACTATTCCTGAGGGAAACATACTTTCACTTGCTGTTTCAAGTGAAAATACTTTCTCCACGGGGTGATTTCATTTACAAAATAAAACAAAACAGTGTCCAAATATCTTGCTGTATATACAGAACCTACAGAAATATACAGCTTCAGTGGGAAGTTCTACCTGCCTCAAATAAATACTTCACTGAAGAGATTTTCAACAATGAAACAATGGAGAACGATGCATAACAAAAGAACACTAGTCACTTTAACCAAAGAATAAGCAAAAGGACAGCCCAGCAGCATAAAGGTTGTAGAGTAAGAGAAAAAAATATTACTAAGATACTGAGTAAGATTCTTATCTTTTGGCACAAATATTATGAAGGAGGCAAACACACCTTTCATGTGGGCTGCCTAAACAGGCAGCTTCCCCGTACTTCTGACTTCCAACATCCTGTTCATGGCTAGAGTCTAGGAAAGTAATATATGACCTCAGCAATGCTGGCCTGGCCTGCACCCAACTCAGTGACTTCAACTGCTGCACATTAATAACAAAAGCCGTACACAGTGGACATGCGGAGAGAGTGGAAGAGATGAAAGGCTCTGGGGCAGGCTCTCGGAGCAAAGCTATGATATCTCCTGTTAAAGAAACTGGCCAAGTACTGTTCTACACAAGAGCTTCCTCAACTGAAAATATCAGTTGTCTTTATAAACCCTGTAGTCATTCCACACAATTTTAAAAAATAGTCTGCGTTGAACTTCAACAACAAAATGATCCTCCCCGTAACAGACTAGAGCAAACACCAAGATGTGCTACATGCCAGGGACTGCTCTAAGCACTTTACACAAATTAATGCGCTCAATCTCCAACAACCCAATTAGGTAAATGCTACTAGCCTCAGTTTACAGATCAGGAAATTGAGCTGAAAGAGACATTTCAAGATCACAGAGAGTTGGTTGACTTGAACACAGGCTCTTGGGCTCCAGAGGCCACGGGCTGAACCACCACACCAGGCCATACCATAGTGAATCCTTCTAGAACCTCCGGCTGGCCTGCCTAATACCTCAAGGAGGCCCCAGACGCTGCAACTCCCAGGGCTGCAGTTCTGGGACTGCTTTATGGCTTCTCCCTGGATTTGAGGGGAAGGGCAAGAAGCTAAGTTTCACTGAGTACCTATTTGTATCAGCCCCTTCAGAAAAGGCAAATGCTCTCATTTATCACATGATATAAGCATTATTATCATTATGCCTACACTACAGATGAAAACCAGATTCTGAGGGATTCAGCAACTTGCTTAACGCTAGTGAGAGGTTGTGCTGGCATCTGAACTTGAATCTGTTTGTATGTGGCTCATGTTCCTGCCACTACAGAAAGTCCTACCTCCTCAGTCTCAGGTTCATCCCCTAAAAGGGTGACTTATCCAACAGCCAGAGATGATCTCTCATATTTCAACCAATCATTCTACAAAGGAATGCTGCATAGACTATTGGGAGGAACATGGGGAGGGAGGGAAGACAGGTCAGTAAAATTCCAACAAAACGGCAAAAAAAACTCTCAAACCATAAGAAATTCCCACAATTAGTTAACAGAGAGCATGCCTGGTGTGCACCTATTCAGCACTGCTGCAGAGAACTACGGACTGTAAATATACAGAACTATATATGTCTGACATACATAAACTAAACATCTGCAAATCATATTACATTTTAAATGCACTAGAGGAACTCACTATTGAAAAGAATTCTGTGGTTAAATTCCTTTGTAGAGTCAAAAGTTCTTCTGTAATAATAATCCTCTAATTTACTGTCTTTGCGTTTTCAAAAGCAGTTATGGTCTACTTTAGGCAGACCTACTAGATCGGCGGTCCGTCCCCAACCTTTTTGGCACCAGGGACCAGTTTCATGGAAGATAATTTTTCTCCTCAAAATGGACTTTTTTATTTGGCATATTTTCAACTCTTTCCAGAGCCAAACTACAATGGATACAAAACATGCAGCCACTTAAAATTATTTTCAAAGACTATTTTGGGATGTGAAAAATGTGCTCACATATATTGTTATGTTTTTAAAAAGCAGGTTTCAAAACAGTTTATAGTTATTCTTATAAAAGAATAACTATATATCTATATAAATATGTATAGAAAATGAGTCTGGAAGTAAATATCTCAACATTTTAACAGCAGTTTTTCTCTGAGTGGTAGAATTACAAGTGATTTTTATTTTCTTTCTTTATACTTCTAAGAATTTTCAAAATCATCTACAACATATCATAAAGTATGTATTTTTTTAAAGAACATCATGATCCTTCCACGTGTTCTGTAAGAGGATGCAGAATGTGGCTTTGGGAATCGTGCATGCTAGTCTATGTCCAAACTGTGTATAGAAATCTCAGAGACACAAATATTAAACAACACATCATCTCAACGATCTGATGGTGGACATTTCGGAAAGATCAGAGGGGTACCGTAACATTGAAATATGGAGCCTCTGGGGAGAGGGCCAGACTCATTACAACACGCAGCTATTATCCACGTTTTATCTCCACTAAATTGACATTAAAAATGGAGAGGAGAGTGTGTGTAGCACTCAAACATCTGTTACATATCATCATGGAAGAAGAATATTTTCAGGAATTCTAATTCGCAATTACTGCTTTCAAATTAAGAAAACAGCAGAAAACAAATGAAAAAGAAGTGCATGCGTGTCACAGTTTAGTAATAGCTAAAATCAACTAGCAATCACAGTTTCTATTTCACAATGGGAGTTACTAAAACCACAGAAAATCCCCACAATTAGAGAACAGAAGTCAGAATAAAGTTTAAACCTGCCCAATGTTATCCCCCCAGCCCA
>NW_012143301.1:2567366-2580401 GCF_000956105.1 Propithecus coquereli | reverse complement strand
CATATTACATTTTAAATGCACTAGAGGAACTCACTATTGAAAAGAATTCTGTGGTTAAATTCCTTTGTAGAGTCAAAAGTTCTTCTGTAATAATAATCCTCTAATTTACTGTCTTTGCGTTTTCAAAAGCAGTTATGGTCTACTTTAGGCAGACCTACTAGATCGGCGGTCCGTCCCCAACCTTTTTGGCACCAGGGACCAGTTTCATGGAAGATAATTTTTCCATGAACTGGGGGTTAGGGGTAGGGTGTCATGAGGGTGTGGTATGGAGTTTAGGCAGTGATGTTCAGCCCATTTCCTAACAGGCCACAAACCGGTACCAGGATGCAGCCTGGGGGTTGGGGACCGCAGTACTAGAGTATATAACGATCCAAATTATTTTACATAAGCTTGGAATGTAGTTCTGCCTTAAAATTGAAGAAATGAACCATTATATATTTCTAGACCCTTTCTAGCCTGTGGTTCTATGAATTGCTAAGTTGCCTGACACATCAGCATATAAATTAATTTGCTTTTACAGCTTAGCCAAGAATATCTTGAAATAGAAAGAAGGGATCCAAAATCTGATGATTAAAATTTTTTAAAAGTATCACGAGACTGTGACTCAGAATGTACAGATATGAGGGTTTCAAGATTCAATCTCCTAATTTCATAGATAAGAAAACAGAGGCCCAAGAGTTCAATGATCTTTTCTAAGTCTTAACCAGGGTCTGGAAGAAATTCAATGGAAGAAATAGAACTATAGAACCCAGTATGCTAATACTCAGTTCAATGCATAGTCCAGAATGGGCTCCCTCTACTGACATGACATTATTGCAGAATATTATAAACGTCAAAACAGCAGGAACTGTATTTCTAGCTGTTTCCACAGCTTCTACAAATTGCCTTGCTTAATAATTATTAGAATTATTACCAATTCTGCCTGTGGAGGGCAGAAGGGAATCAGAGGTGGTTGGTATACTAGGCTACCTCCTACTTCATTTCTAGTCTTTGCAGATTGTTAGATCCTAGGGTCTCAGCATATAGTTAAGCAATATCAGCGTCAACCTCACACAGAGAACAGAGAGGGTGACAAGATCCAGAAGTACTGTCTTAAGGTTGTCCTATGAAAGGACTCAGGATTGGAAGGCAGGGGATGCTTGCAAATCAGTTAACGTATCTAACTTAAGATTTTTCCACTCCAAAATTAATAAATTGCACTTCCTGGATTTCTAAGTCCTTTCTCTACATTCAATGTTGTTATTCTGTTTCTTGAATTGTATAACTTTGACACAAAATTAATACTTTATAAGTCCTTTTCCATTTTCCTTCCAACCACCCCCCAACCCCCTAAGAATAAGGCAGGGAATGGGGAAGCTTTGGTCCGCAATTGCAGACACTGCTTCTGCCAAAAAAGCTCCTTGGGTTTGGGGGGATTAGGCTCATAGCATATCTGGTTTTACTCTTGGCATCAGGGAGGGCCTCCAGTCACATCAAAAATCCTGTTGGGAGGCTGTGTTCCCTCCAGACAGGCTACCTCTGTTTGGACTCTAATGAGACCTTGAACAGAAGAGCTGGTCAACTGTAGGACCTGGTGGCATGGAGCTGGTCTGAGGCCAGAGACACAGGTCAAAGAGAGGCCAGGGCTTGGAGTGCGAGCCCTAGTCTGTAACCTGAAACTTGAGAAGGTGATTAAGAAAGAGATATTCAGACAAGGAAAGCACAGGAGAGATTTGAAGACTAGGAAAATGAGAACTAAGAGAGACAATATTTTGAAAGTTCCAATTGTGAACTAAAATAAAATTTTAAGGCTCACCCCCCCACCGGCTGACTAAACGGACCCCCTCATGGCCAAAGGAATACCCTAAAACTAAATTGCCTGCCAGGAGGAAGGAGGTCAGACATGCCTTATCATGCCCCCCTCCCTTCTTGGTGACATCCTTTATAACCCACTAACAGGCCTAAGGGTATGCAAGACAAACCTGCAGGTCCTCAATTTACACAACAAATCTATGTCCAGTGGCTTATCTCTGATAAAGAGCTCCTTATGTTGAAACATTCCAAGCCTTTACACAAAGCTTCATGTCTTTAGCCAATTACAGGCCAAAGAATCTTTTAACCCACCTATAACCTGTAAGCCCCCGCTTCGAGATGGCCCACCTTTTCGGGCCAAACCAATGTATGCCTCCCACGTATTGATTTATGACTTCACCTGTAACCCCTGTCTCCCTAAAATGTATAAAACCAAACTGTAACCCAACCTCTGAGAGTCCACTGCTCAAGGCCTCTTGGGCGTGGCTCCGGGTCATGGTCCTCAAATTTGGCTCAGAGTAAATCTCTTTAAAATTACTTTACAGAGTTTGGTCTTTTTTTCCGTTGACACAATCAACTGTCTTGAAAAATCAAATGTTTCTGTGATCTATGGGAATAAAAATAACACGCACTTACTGTATTTGTGAGCTAAACAAGACTTTACCAGATTTTTCAGCATAAACACTTTTGCTACTAATGTAGGAGGTGTCAAGAAAAAGAAAGGCCAGGACATAGGATTTTCATAATTTAGAAAAAACCCAGAATGTGTATTGTACATTTGCATAGGACTTTACAGTTGACAAACTTCACGTGCAAATTCTACTCTGCTCCTCACGACTCATGACATTTGAAGAAACTGAGGCTCAAGAGGATGATTCATTTGTCCAAGACGCCCAAACTGCTAAGTAGTGCACCTTCAGGGTCACCTGGGGCTCTTCTACCATACCGTCAAGTCTCTTTAAAACTACTTTTCCTCAAAAGCCACTTAAGAGAAATAAAATTTATTCCTTATTCATTTTTTTTAATTTTTCGATTTTACTTAATTCCTAGCATTGAAATTGATTGTAGGTTTTATATCATTAAACAGTGTTTTGACAGGCCATATACATCACTGCCCCTTGTGCTGCAAAGCATGCCGGTATATGATGGGTTAAACAATCTTTGAAGGCTACTCTGGAAACTGTGTCACCACATATACTGTACTATTGTTTCTATGGGAAGCTTTGTTCCAAGTTCCAATCAACTGACTTAAAAGGGATCGTTTGGAACACATGAACATGGCTGAAAATAACCACCACTGCAAACTTAAGAAATTTCGTGTATTTCACTTTTCTTTTTCATTTCTTTTAAACATATACAGATATATAGAGAGCTTGTTTTCACTGAGCAGCATGTATGGTATGAAAAGCTAAGTATTCCAGTATAATAGAAGAAAACTCCCACATGTTATGATGGTGGATTACATAAAGAAGTGGGAAAGTCCCCTCTGCCCCAAAACTGTGCCAAGACATCTGACATGCTCATATCTGCCAGGACTCTACAGTTATTCAACACAGAATCCATTTTTTAGATAAATCAGAACAATACTGCAATGATTCAAAAAGTTTAAAAAACGGACTGCCTGCCAGAATAATTAACTTCTTGAGGTCCTCCAAAAGATTTGTTCCGAAAAAAACATCTCCCTGCCAAGGGATTTCAAATTTCAAGCAGAGTGGCAGGTTTTCAGTTAGGAATTGTCAACGAATCACCAACCATACATGGTTTCAAGTTTTTTCATTGAGAATTGAGCTGTCAAGTTTAAGATACAAAAAACCTCACCACCACCACCAACCACAAAAACCCAGTTTATAAAAGACAGAAATCAAAGCATGGCTGTGACCACTCCATCTATTAAAGAAAATGGGTGACCAGGAACATTAGGATAAACTCAATTAACAAGTTTTCCTGATGCTTTTTATATTACTTGACTTACTGAAGATGGATTTATCCACAACTTTTCAGAAACATTTTTGTTGTGTAAGTTCGAACGTGACTATATTTAGCTTAAACCAAACCAAAGAAAGGACCATCAGACTAAATCTAAATATTACATTGTCAACCAAAAGTTCTGGGGGAAAAAAATCCCTCAGATTTTACTCTACCTCAAATAGCAGGTATTGGGTGACCCGGTGGCTCTGTATCCTGCCACTTTGTCTTGTGCCCTCACTCAGGACAGTCCCCGCCAGCAGAATCTTTGAAAAGACAGACTGAGAGTGATAGGGATCAAAACAAAAGCAGCTTACATGCATGAGAAACTCTGAATTGCCCAATTTCAGTCCCGAAGCGTCTCAGTCTGCCAATCCTCTATAATTTTTGATGAAGTACAACATAAACCTGTTTAAAACCGTTTGAAATCAAAAGGTACAAAGTGTGAGAACGAAATTCTCTTGGTTATTGAGATGAGTCTTAAAATAACCACAAGCAGCTAGTATTTAATTTAATGTTCTTACCTTTATGTGAGAATTCTTAGTACGATACAAAATGCCCTTATAAAACATAACCACCTACAGTAGAAATATCTCATCAGATATTTCTCATCGTTATTTCTACTTTCTATACATAAAAAGTAATTTTTTGACAAAGGCAAATTATTGTTACTTTACATACTCTTCTCTTTCTTGATACAGGTACTTAAAATAGCCTAACATGAAGCCCATACAGCCCCACAGGGCTGAGTCAGGAAGTCGGCCACATTCTAGTGAGTTTGTTTTATTCTTTTTAATCTGAAAAATGTTCAATATACACCTTAAATTCCTTTCTGGTGGTGCTAGACCTCTGTGATATAAATCATTACACCCTCACTTACCTATTTCTACAAGCTTATGCTTTCTTATTTTGAGTTACTTGAAAGCAGATACATATTCATGATCTGCAAACAAACTTAAAACAATCCTACAGTCCCCAAACAGTGTTACCTCACATACTTGTATTTTTTTTTCTTTTTTATATTAATTCCCCTGGCTCATTCCTTCTTCTGGTATAAAAAAAGGGGTGTGTGTGCTGGAGTGGGGTGGACAAGGAGCACTACGGGGCACGATATGCTAGATGATTTCCAAGTTCCCTTCCAAAGTCAAATTTGTATTATTTGATAATTTCTCTGGTCTGCATTTATCCCAGACATGAGCTCCTGTACAGCGATGGTTTTCGACTGGGGGTGGCTGTTTTGCCCCCAGGGGACACTTGGCAATGTCTGGAGACATTGGGGGTGAAGTGCCCTATGGGCTTCTAGTGGGTAGAGACCAAGGATGCTGCTAATTAACATCCTACGATGCCCAGGGCAGCCCCCCACAAAAAAGAATCTGCCAGGCCAAAATGCCAATAGTGCTGAGGCTGAGAAGTCCCATTGCAGAGTAACAAGCTTGGAAAACTAAACATTCAGAAAATTGTGGAGGCCATTCCCTAAAGTTTCTGCTACTTTCATATTCCTAAGACAGGCAGCTTAAGGGATCTTCAACTCCTAAAGGGGAAGCAGAAAGCAACAGGGCTTATTCACAGCTCCCTTTCTTCCCCGATCTCCCTCTTTCTCTCATCCATACCTAGTGAACGATCGATGCTGGGAGGCAGACAAATCAGTAACAGTCCCTGCCTTCCAGGTTCCAGCAGCTACTGAAGGAGACAGAACGGTCTCCTTACCACCAGCATGGTACGTGCTCAGATACAGCAGGAAGCAATGGACTTTTAAAAGCCCACAGGTTCTTTAGAAAGTACATTAGGTATCAAAACTGCATTTAATCAGCAGATATTACTAAGAAGCCTTCACTGGGAAGTTTTTTAAACAGATCAATTCAGCTAGAAAAGTTTGGCCACATTAAGCAAATATGTTTCCAATTTACCAAAAAGATGAAAGTTGTTCTTCAGTCATGAATGTAACCTCTATCCTTCTAAGGGAGTATATAACCAAATGGTCCTCCAAGAAGACTAAAAGTATTCCAAGGATCATCGGGTTTACTGGCCTTACAAGTCATTCCAGATTCCTTTTGTAGGGAAGGTGAGTAAGGAAGGCCCAGAGGTGAGAGCAATGACTGCCCAGTGGGAACTGCTTGTTTTCTGGGATACTCTGGGACAAATCCAGGGGAGCCATATAATTTTTCCTTCAAACCAAGACATTTTTGAAAGTGATTCTTCTAGGACAACAGCATAAACTAGGACAAGTGTCCATTAGAGCCAGGGCTACTATGGCAACACTTCAGAAGCAGCCTCAGTTGGACAATGATGCCCACATGAACCTTGCAATAGCTAGACAGTAAACATAAGTATGACTGCTACTTTTTTAGTCAACTAAAAATCACATGGAGTCAAAAGGAAAGAAATTTGACACTCAGTATAAAAAACACACAGAACATACTCAAGCAAATGCCAAATCTAGAAAACATGAACATACTCTGTTTATGAATCTAAAGTGTGAGATTCCGACAATAGTGTGCACCAGATGGGATTTTGCCTTTTCTCTGCAGCACATGAAATGCAAGAAAAATTGTTAAATAGATTCTTTTCTTTAAACTTGGCTAATATATCCTCCAATCAGTACAAGCACATTTCTGGTACTCGTAGCCAATATAAACCCTCAGATACAAGTCACTTGACTGTACGGGTGTGGCATGTTTAACCACATGCTGGTTCATGGACACTCTTGTACTAGACAAGAGACAGCTTTAGTAATTCTTCCCTTGGGAGTCACATTGGCAGCATAGAGTATGGGCTCTTGGGCATTTCAGTGGAGGCACGATGTTATACATTAATCCATAAAATCCTATAAAACAGGACACCAAGCTCCTTGGAAAACAAAAATATTCCCAAGAAGAATAAGGTCAATACTCTCCCTGTCTTGACTCCAACCCATAAAAAAGGTGTGTTTAAAAAAAAAAAAAAAAAAAACAACAACAAAAAAACCAAAAAGTATTGTAATTGTAAATGAAGCTGGCAAATCAAAAATCAAACCAAAAACAAGAACTAATGTTTTGGGCACATAACTAAGACTGAGTGCAAAAGGGAGTTCATCCCTGCAAGGTTAGGAAGGCCAGACAGAGCCCAGGTACAGCAACAGCAGCGACCACGGCAACACAGCCATCCTCCCGCTTTCTTCTAATCTTTATCAGAAGCAACATAAAAATCCTGGGAAGATGATATAACTTTCACAAAAGTCACAAGGCAGAACTATTAAACTTCTTTTATCCCAGTGTTCTAGATTTGATCAAGGAAGGGACTCAAAACTGGAAATGGTGGCCCATCCTGAGAAGCCGGGGGAAAGGCCACTTTATATTTTAGCTTCAACTCATCCTACAGAACAAATAGAGCCACTTCTGGCAAGCTCTCTACACGTAAAGGGAGAGAATCCAGAGAAGATGAAAGGGTAAATACAAAAGGATAAACCACAGATAGGCAAACTTGGTACCGGGTCAAACAAAATTCTACCGTGGGTTTTTAAATAGACGGATTATAAAGACTGGGGGCTGTGAGAGAGCGGCAATTGCTTACTTTATTTCAAATGTCACGTCAAATTATCCTAACATGTTTTTTGGTAAGCCTGGTATCAGGTGGAAATGCCATAAACAGAATGCATCTTTATTTTTAAAAAATGTTTGGATACGATGAAGAAATGTGAAATGGATGACATAGTTAAAGCTATTCACAGTTATTTGAAATGTCATCCTAGAACAGGGTTAATTATTTGAGCTGCTATAATCTGATGGAATGGTCTGTTGCCATTATTATTTTTTTAAATTAAACAATTACATTAATCACCTAGATGAAGTTTGAGAATGTGCTTGTTAATTCTGTTAACGTTAGATGAAAGACAATATTCCAAAGGATCTTAAGGTAGAATAGTGCATAGATAGCGATAAGATGACATTTTCATAGAAATAGAGGTTGGGTACCATATTTAAGTATATACATAAATTGTACAAACGCAAGTTCTGGAGACCTGGCTTACCAGTACTTCAGTAAGAGTCAGAAGTAACACAGCTGTTATTTAAAAAAAAAAAAAAAAAAGACATTCAATACAATCCTCAGATGCATTACTAAAATTAAACAACCAGATCAAAAGAAGAAATAGTCTAATAGGCATTACCCAAGTTGAAAAACCACATCTGGAGAGATGAGTGAAATTCTGGGAACAGCATTTTAAGAGGAAATTAATTATCTGGAGAAAGACCAGGACAGTTAAGAGTATAGAAATCATACCATATGAAAAACTGTTGACAAAACTGGAAAGGTCTGGCCCCTAAAGAACATTACATGGAAATATGATGGCTTTCTACTATTTAAAAGGCTATACTGGGGACATTCCCTGAACAAATTCCAGTTTGTCAATGTCTCCCTGAAATGTAAATGCAATACTCCAGGACCAGCACGACAATAAGAAAGCAAACATGACCTCTCTGATGCTGGGCATTCTATTCACACAGCCTACGATGGAATTAGGCTTTTTGGCAACTGCATTACACAGTTGACTCATCATGACTTCATATCCAACTTAAACCACAGTTTTCTCTTGTGACCATGGTTAACTGCTGTTAATCTCAACAGTTATTACCACCAGAGATCACATTATATATTTGTTTGCTCAATGTCTGTCTCTACCCACTACAACGTCAGCTTCATGAGGGCAGAGGCTCTGTCTTGTTCACAGGTGATACCCAGCCCTGAGAACACGTCATGGCCCATTCAGTAAATATTAATATATGTTCAATAAGTGAATGATTAGTAAAAAAACAACAACAAAGCCATAAGAAGGACAAAAGACAAAGGGCAAGAGAGTAGCAAAACAGAGAACTAGCAGGCACTGGAAGGTACATTTCAATGCAAGAAAAACCTTCCTAATAATTAGAGCTGTTCAACAATAGAACAAGATGCTTCTTGAAGTAAGATTTTGTTCTTCATAATTGAATATATTTAAAAAGATGTGGAATGAACAGAAGTCTACGTTTTTTTGGATGCTTGAACTGGGTAACCTCAAGTATTTTGGGAGTCAATGATTCTTCAGAGAAATCAGTTCCATAGTATCAATTGTGATGATAGGATGTCCCACTCCATATAACGTCTGCGCTGGACAGTCCACCTACCCTTCCAGGTCCACACTCCACCTAGTTCTTCCCTGCTCTGAGGTGGCTGATCTGTTCAAGAACTGCATCAACCCTTGTCCTCTGGCTTTCATTTGGGTTTGGCCAATGGAGAAAAAGGGCAGGAGATAAGAAAGAGAAGATCCTGAGCTCAGGGGACAGCTGAGTCTCCTGTGTGTCCTCAGTGGATGGTCTCCCTTGACTAGAGACCTCAGCTCCTGCAAGGCAGCCATTTCTGTAAGCCATCTCTCTTCTGGTTTGGTAAGATTCCCTCCTCTTTCCTCTTCAGGTGCAAGTACTTGGCCCTTGCTCCACACCCTCTTACTTGCCATTGTATTTTCACTATACTCTATATTTTTGTTGTCTTTTTATGAAATGTTCCTTAAACTATCTGACTTGAGTGTGCTGTCTGCCTCCCACCAGGTCCCTGACCAATGCAGCACCTAAGTGGGTGCTCATCCAGTTTCTGTTTGAACATGTACAGGGACTGGGAGGGAGCACACTAGGTTTGGGAGAACTCTAATTGTTAGAGATATCTTTTTTATATTCCTCCAACTCTCATTCATTAGTTTTAGTGCTGCTAAGGCAGTAACACTCGTAACACTTTTGCTTATTTGAAGCTGGTTTTCAAAACAGGCATGACAATGGGGAAACATTGTAGTATGCACAGGTCACAGTGCATGAGTCTGTGTCACAGCACAACTGCATAAGCAGTTCGACTTCCTGTGTATTCTGTAAGAGCAGTTTCCCAGTTTAGCAAGCATGCTGGCTTTACAACCAATCATTCCTTCAGAAACAGGAAGCAATGTCAGATTATCAAACAACAATATCAGATTTTGGGTAGATGAAAAGAGAATGCAAAGGAGGCAAATGAGAGACTCTGGTGATAACAGCGGGGGTGGGGGGGGTCACATGTCATACATAGTACGTGAGAGGCCTAGAAGAAAGAGCACTAGTTTTGCCACACAGATGGATTAACAGTGGCATCCTCGTTTACTTTTAGGCTGCTGCCATATTGTGATTACATTTGCCCAGGGAGTGCCAAAGCGAATTGCTTTTGGGAGTCTTCATCTCTGTTTGCAAACCAAACCCAGTTTGCCAATCATGCAGACATCTGGCATGGGGACCATGGCACACCTTCCTCATGGAGCCTCATTCTGAGACAGGGCCAAGCTGTACTCTGTCAGACCTCATCTGAGGACGCAAAGAGTGTTGAAACCGCAGCAGGAGGGCTATGAAGAAAGAAGATGTTTTTAAAACTTGGATGGTTTTTACCAAGACTCTTATTTTTTGGCTTCTTACTTTCCAAAAACACAAGCTTTTGCAGTCCATGCAAGCATTCTGTTAACAGCAGGTCAGCTGTTCCAAATTCACAGTCACTATCAACATGGACCTCGTTATCAAGGATGTCTTTCATAATGAAAAATTACTTCCTTCCTTGGAAATCCTCATTGTCTAAATAATTGGATCTTTGTGTGGCAAGCAACTGGACCTAGGCCGAAACCCCCTTAAGGTTTCGATAACAGTGTCTTCTGCAGGGACAAAAAATCATATTGCCGCTGAAGAGCCGAAAGAGCAAGACTTGGAAGGAATATGTAAATAAATTCTTAAATTTGTCTACTATTTCAGTGTTGACCAAGTGATTTTCACATATATTGACTCTGGTTAATCTTCACAACCACCCTGTAAGTGGTCCCAAAGGAGTTTACTGCTAGAATAAAACTATAAATTGTGAGCTTAAGAGTTTCTAGCAGAGACGGGGGAGAGATGAGATGGCTGACCAGAGACATCAGCTGCCAGATCATCTCCGAAAGGAAAAATTTTAGATGAAAAAGAAAAAAGAAACAATCATAGATCGGGTGTAATTCCAAGGGAAAACTGCCAGAACCTACCGGAGATTCCACAGGAAGAAGCTGCAGAGCAGAACAAGAAGGAGCAAGATATCATCAGAGGACAAGGCCCAAGAGGCTTAGAGTCCAGTGAGAAGGTAGGTGGGAGTGTTTGTTTCTCCCTCCCTCACATCTCTGGCAGACAGCAGGCTCCTGGAGCTGCTGGAGAGCCTTACTACCCTCACAAACGCAAAAGCTGCTGCCATCAGTAAATTGGGAGCTTCTTGAGGACAAAGCACCAGGCTGCCAGCCCCCTTGGGGTGCTTCCCATCACCACAGACTCGAGCTGAGACGGCAGGCGCCATATTGCTTCTCCACCCACTATGTACCTTTGTCCTCCCCAGGGGGGTTCAGCCCCTCAGTTTTCATCTTGCTTGTTCCCACACAAACAATTCCCAACTGGGGCCCCGACTGCAGGAGCCACAGGGGGCTGGTGAGTCCCAGGGGATCTGGGTGACCCCAAAGCCTGGACATTTCGGGCAAGCTGCCTTCTGGAGAGAGGGACAGAGACGACCAGAGTGCTAGCTTTACTCCATCCAGGCTCTTTTCCTTCTCTTCCCCTCCCCTCCCCACAGCTCCTGAGAGAGAGAACTCAGCCAGGGCTCTCAGGAGCTGTTGCTTCCCCACTGTTGGTGCACACACCACACCGGGGCTTCCACAGAGAGTGGTGCTCAAACTTTTCCTCTTAAGGAGCTTCGGAGGAGTAAGGGATGCTCAGACTGTGAGCTTTCTGCTCACCGGCCCTCCCTGGTGCTGCTTGCCTGGCTGCTCCATCAGAGCAGGGCACACCTGAAAACAGAGGGACATCGAACCTGCTTGAGCACCCCATAGGCAACTCAGGACTAGCACGTTTCTCCCTGGCACAGTCAGAGAGATTGATCTTCGGAGACCTGGGGACAGGCCCGCAGGCCAGATCCTATACCCTCAAGACTTGATCGTGTTGTTCATGGGCACAAAGAGGAGATTTGGGGACTAACCTTGGGAGGCGAGGGAACCCACACTGACAAAACTGAAAAGAAAGTGCAGTGTGGGTCCCAGTCTCAGCACACTCATGGAGCGCCCCTCCCCCCACAGGAAGGCCAAGCTGTCAGCCAAGGAGGGGATCCGGGACAGGGAAGCTCCCAGCCTGCAGTGCAATCCTGGAGGAACACAGCTAGTTTGAGCTCCTGACTGCCGGCAGATGTCAGGGGGAGACCGTAGAGCAGAGGAGGGGGGAGAAGAGCAAAATCTTCTCCTGACAGCCAGACTGTGAATCTCAGATGTAGCGGTCTGCACAAGCAGACTTTCTGGCTAGGTGGGGCCACTTCAGCCCCTCCCTGGCAGCTTTCCCCAGGAGCAGGGAGCAGACCTTCGACCCCTGACAAAACAGCTACATTATAAGCTTTTGTGAAGTCTGAGAGCAGGCTCACCCAACGCAGCATCAACCGGCCACACTCTCACGCCTGCCTCTGCTGTGGCGGAGAATACAGACTCACCTGGATGTTCCAGGCCCCCAACCACCACCAGGGGCATTCAAGTGCTCCTGAAGGGCTAGAGCCAGTCACAGGTCCCAAAACCAACACTGCAGCTTGTTCCTTCCAGCAAGTGCCACCTACTGGCAGGGAGGTCAATTTGAACAGCACTTTACAGCATTTACTGACTCAATCATATAGGGTGTGGTTGATTCTTACCCACAAGCACCACCTACTGTCTCAGAGGTTAAACTGAGTGTGCCAACATAATTCACACTGTTAAGAAGACCACAGGGCTGAGGAAAGACAAACGATTTCAAAGACCTCCATCCTTCCTCATCAAAGAGAGACAGGGAATCTGCCCACACACATAGCTCACCACTGCTACAGCCTACAAAAAACTACCAACTGAGAAAACCATCACACTAAGGATGTCTATAACCAAGGCATCCATCCAGAACCTAGATCGCCGTCAAAGCACCCACAAGCAAAGCCAAAGGTTCTTACCCAACATATGCTACAGACACACCTTTACAAGTGTGTGTGTGGGGGGGGGTGAATGGAGGGGGAAGCCGCATCTAAACAAAAGAAAATCCAAAAATAAGAAGTGACAGCTGTGTCAGATAAGAAGGAATCAGCAAAAGAACTCTGGAAGTATGAAAAATCAGAGTGAAGGGACACCCCCAAAAGGGAACACAGCTCTCTAGCAATGGATAACAACCAAAATGAAAATATTGAAATGACAGATAAAGAATTCCAAATACGGATTGTAAGGAAGCTCAATGAAATCCAAGAGAAAAATAG